>NC_047041.1:59572002-59875216 GCF_011762595.2 Tursiops truncatus | reverse complement strand
ACAAAGCTACAGTAATCAAGACAATATAGTACTGGCATAAAACAGAAATATAGGTCAATGGAACAGGATAGAAAATCCAGAGATAAACCCACACACATATGGTCATCTTGTCTTTCATAAAGGAGGCAAGAGTGTTCAATGGAGAAAAGACAGCCTCTTCAATAAGCGGTGCTGGGAAAACTGGACAGGTACATGTAAAAGTATGAGATTAGATTACTCCCTAATACCATACACAAAAGTAAACTAAAAATGGATTAAAGACCTAAATGTAAGGCTGGACACCATAAAACTCTTAGAGGAAAACATAGGCAGAACATTCTATGACATAAATCACAGCAAGATCCTTTTGACCCACCTCCTAGAGAAATGGAAATAAAACAAAAATAAACAAATGGGACCTAATGAAATTTAAAAGCTTTGCACAGCAAGGGAAACCATAAACAAGAATAAAAGACAACGTCAGAATGGGAGAAAATATTTGCCAATGAAGCAACTGACAAAGGATTAATCTCCAAAATATACAAGCAGCTTATGCAGCTCAATATCAAAAAAACAAACAACCCAATCCAAAAATGGAAGAAGACCTAAATTGACATTTCTCCAAAGAAGATATACAGATTGCCAACAAACACTTGAAAGGATGGTCAACATTACTAATCATTAGAGGAATGCAAATCAAAACTACAATGAGGTATCACCTCACACCAGTCAGAATGGCCATCATCAAAAAATCTACAAACAGTAAATGCTGGAGAGGGTGTGGAGAAAAGAGAACCCTCTTGCACTGTTGTGGGGATGTAAATTGATACAGCCACTATGGAGAACCATATGGGGTTCCTTAAGAAGCTTTTTAGAACTACTATATGACCCAGCAATCCCACTACTGGACACGTACCCTGAGAAAACCGTAATTCAAAAAGAGTCATGTGCCACAATGTTTATTGCAGCACTATTTACAATAGCCAGGACATGGAAGTAACCTAAGTTGTCCATCATCAGATGAATGTATAAAAAATATGCAGTGCATATATAAAATAGAATATTACTCAGCCATAAAAATAAATGAAACTGACTTATTCGTAGTGAGGTAAGTTAGAGTGAAGTAAGTCAGAAAGAGAAAAACAAATACTGTATACTAACACATATATATGGAATCTAAAAAAGAAATTGGTTCTGAAGAACCTAGTGGCAGGACAGGAATAAAGATGCAGACGTAGAGAATGGACTTGAGGACATGGAGACGGGGAAGGGTAAGCTGGGACGAATTGAGAGAGTGGCATGGACATATATACACTACCAAATGTAAAATATGTAGCTGGTGGGAAGCAGCTGCATAGCACAGGGAGATCACCTCGGTGCTCTGTGACCCCCTAGATGGGTGGGATAGGGAGGGAGGGAGGGAGATGTAGGAGTGAGGAGATATGGGGATATATATATATGTATTTTTGATTCACTTTGTTATAAAGCAGAAACTAACGCAGCAATGTAAAGCAATTATACTCCAATAAAGATGTTAAAAAATACAAAACAACAAGGACCTACTTTATAGAACAAGGAACTGTATTCGATATCTCGTAATAACGTATAATGGAAAAGAATCTGAATAACAATATATATATGCACATATTTTATTATCTGATAGCTGACAGAAGAGATGGAAGTATTATATCTCACCTATATATTAGAAAGTTGTGTGGGTAATGGTAAAAAAAAAGGATTCCTAGAGAACAGGAAGATTACTTGTGTAGGAGTTAATAGGTAAAAATCAACATGAAAAAAATTCTAAGCATGTCCAAAAGCATGTAGTTTCAGATATTTTCAAAATGCCACTGAACTGTGAGATATATTCTGTGAAAGGGTAGTATTTAAAGATAACAGGGATCCAGTATGGAATTATCTTATCACCATCAAGGGGGTAAGGAATGTGGATTTTTTTCCTAAAAACTAAGAAAAGAAATGAATATATAGAACTCTTTTTGTACTATGAAATAGTCCCAATAATTTTCTTCTTTCTTTTTGAAATTTGTATTCTCTTTCATTTGTAGCATTCCCACGGTCTGTAAATATTCCAGTTTCTTCCTCAACCTAAACAATTTGTTGAAAAAAAAGAGGGAGGAATGAAGGAAGTAAGAAAGGAAAGAAGAAAAAAAGAGAAACCTTTTCTTATTAACTCTGCCTCCCTGTTGCATGCTTCTCCTTCTCCTCACGAACCACTTATTGAATGTTTGTCTGTCCTCACATTTCTCTTTAAGGGTTTACACTGCTTTAATGGTTCACACTTACAGCAGAAGTGTGGTTTCTTTTTGAGGTTTCAGCCAGCCCTGTCTTCTCATCTGGAGCTCAGGGTCCTCTTCCAGACTCATTCAGGTTGTTGGCAGAAGTGAGTTGCTTGTGGTGTAGGGTTCTGGTCTCCATTTTCTTGCTGGCTGGAGTCTGGGATTGGTCTTAACTCCCAGAGACTACTCTCAGTTTCAGCCAGGCGGACTTCTCACAACATCACATCTTGCTTCTTCTAATCCAGCAGAAGAATCTCTCTGCTGCATTCTCTTCTAAAGGCATACATGATTAAGTTAGGCCTACCCAGCATAATCTTTATTTATTTAAATTAATTAATTCATTGATTAATTAATTAACTAATTAACATATGGCTGCATTGGGTCTTTGTTGCTACACGTGGGCTTTCTTTAGGTGTGGCGGGCAGCGGCTACTCTTTGTTGCATGTGCAGGCTTCTCTTGTTGCAGAGCACAGGCTCTACGTATGCAGACTTCAGTAGTTGTGGCATATGGGCTCAATAGTTGTGGCTCGTGGGCTCTAGAGTGCAGGCTCAGTAATTATGCCACACGGGCTTTGTTGCTCCGTGGCATGTGGGATCTTCCCGGACCAGGGCTCAAACCCATGTCCCCTGCATCGGCAGGTGGATTCTTAACCACTGTGCCACCAGGGAAGTCCCTAATCTTGCTTTTGATTAACTCAAAGTAAAGTAATCGTGGACCTTATTAATATCTGTAAACTCCCTTTGCCACATAATGTAGTATAATAAGATAAGTGATATCCCATCACATTCATAGCTCCACTCAGACTCAAAGGATGGGTTTTATACTGAATAAGTGCACAAAAGGCAGGAATCTTGAGAGTCCTTTTAGAATTCTGCCTTCCATAACTCTCTAGGCCATCTAATTTCCAAACTTTCATAGGTGCAACTTCTACAATATTCTTTGATTGACTATCCTTATCCTCCAGTTCCACCACCAATACTTTACATAACACTCTCATTCGTTTTGCAGGAACTTAGCAATATTCTCATAAGTAATTTCCCTGCCCTGAGTTTCAAGTGTTTCCAAACTTTCTCCATATTGATGCCAAAGTGATCTCTCAAAAATATATCTCTTCATACAGAGCTCTTCGTTGCCTTCAGCATGAAGTCAAAATTCTATCTCTTTATTACAGCAGTTGAGATCTCTCCAATCTACTTTAACTGCCACCAATCCTCTTTGCTACCCCAGGAACCTTTTGATATAGTCAACCTGGGCTTTTTCTAATTCACCCAACTACCAAATACAGCAAGTTCTTTCACATGGATATGCTTTGCTTAATTCATGTACCTCCCACTCTTCTTTGAATTAGCCTACATTCTTTAGACTCATCATTTGCTCCATTGAACCATTTATAAATTCAACATCTCATTTATTTACATTTAAACATTAAATAGTTACATTAGAAAACATTTGGTGGCATCACCTTCTCCAAGTCAAGTCAGAAGAAAGTACTTCCTCTAGAGTCACATCCTTTTTAATTTTAACGTCTAGAACAGTGGTTATTCCATTGTGAGTTATTTGAAAATGTCTCTCTGACAGAAATTAGCTACTGGCAGGTGGATTATTGCTTATTCATCATTATATTCCCAATACTTTGTACTATATTTTGCAGTGGAGGAAGAAAATATATGCTTCTTGATATAAATTAAATCCAAGAGTTGTAAACTGACAAAGGAATCTCACTGAACTCTCTTTCATTCCCACAAAACAAGTGTGTGTGTGTGTGTGTGTGTGTGTGTGTGTGCGCACACTGGGTTTTTTGATGGAAGACTCTCTCCTAGTACTGTAGGGTAAACTTTTATGTACCTCCTTCTATTTGTTGATAGCAATTCTTGCCTTATATGAAGATAATATTCCAGCCTCACTGTAAGAGCATGCTGCAGGTTCTGGGCTGGAATACCTTGATTCCTCTCTCTCCTCGAATTACAGAAAGTTACTGATATGGTTGTTGGGTCAGGCAAACCTAGGGTCAATTGCTGGCTCTAGCAACAACTAGATGAGGTGCCCCAAATGAGCATTTTACATTAGATTCTTCTCCCGTGAAATTGGTAGCATGTCAATAGCATTAAATTGTAAGGATTAAATAACATAACATTTGTAAAACATGTAATCTGATAACTAGTACCTGGGAGACATTTAATAATAGTAAATGAGGATGAGGATGAAGATGGTGGTGAGTGGTACTAGTAGCGCCAGCTGGCCTCGGACATGGTTTTGAAATGTGGTACAACTAACCAGAAAACTCACAACTGCAAGAAAAAGCTTACAAATCATTCTAAGCAGCATGACACATGGCCCATAGACCAATGGAGCCCCACAAGTATGGGGTTATTATGTCCCCAGAAATACAAATTTCCTTAGGCACCATGAGAGGTTGTTGCAGTTAATAAAAATCTTCCTCATTCTTTTTTTTTTTGCGGTACGCAGGCCTCTCACCGTTGCGGCCTCTCCCGTTGCGGAGCACAGGCTCCGGACGCGCAGGCTCAGCGGCCATGGCTCACGGGCCCAGCCGCTCCGCGGCATGCGGGATCCTCCCGGACCGGGGCACGAACCCATGTCCCCTGCATCGGCAGGCGAACTCTCAACCACTGCGCCACCAGAGAAGCCCTTCCTCATTCTTAAAGAAACCACTGTGAGTAAAATCTGATATTTTTCTCTGAATGTAGCAGTTTTATTACACAGTATGGAGGTGTGTTCGTTCCTGCCCTATTTGCCAGAAAGGGGCCTCAGGAGCTGGGGAGGTTTACTACTCAGGGATTGGCAGCATATATAAGGAGTTATGATGCAGATTGTGTGAAATATCTTAATCAGGAAACTCCTGGTGGACTTTTTGTGGCCCCCAGAGTATGAAGCTTCTCAAGGGTTCATTCTACCTCAGGGCTGCCTTCCCCTTGTACTTCATTACAGTTATTTTTGTCATTTCTGTGCAGGGATTAGTATGATGCTTCCTTGACTTTGTATCTAGGTAAAAGTTTGTTAAAAGTAAATTTGTCAGTAAAAAACCCAAAACAAACCACCTGCTGTATACACAGGCTCATTCCTAATCCCCGTACTACCCTACACCCAGCTGATAAATATATCAGCCTCCAATAACACCTGCATGAATTTTTTACATTTCTAAGAAAAGTTTCCGTTTCTTTTTTTAAAATGTCATTAATTCTTTCTTAAAGCACTTTATCTATCACATTCCGGGGTTTTGCACTGGTAATGTACAGAATAGAACCAAGTCACTTCCCTCTAAATGCTCAAAGCCCACTGACGAAACAGACGTAAAACTTGATGATTACAACAGGACATATTTATGATGAGAATGTCAAAGGGCATATATTTATCCTGCAGGAAGGTCAGCACCAAGTTTGTCAGGAGGCAAGGGAGAAGAGAGTATGGGAAAAACAGAAGTGACTAATACCATATTCAGCATGCCTGGAGCTCTGGGTGCAAGTGGGACAGCAAGTGGCAACTGAAACTGGACATGGAGGAAGGATGCATGTTGCAAAAAACCTTACAGGCATTCTAAAGCCTTTGAATTTAAATAGTGTAACAGAAACTGCTCAGTATGAAATTGAATCTTTCTCCTTTCCTGGAAAAGCACATTTCTACAGATCCTTGTGAAGCAGCTGAAGAATTCAGGCACCTTATTTGAGGCTCCATAATATACAGCAGTTCCCTGCTTGGTGAAGTATCAACCTGAATGATAAGAATATAACGTTTTTCCTCTAGACCACAATCTATCAGGTATATAGAAATATCAGTTTAGGAAACATCCTCAAACAGAACCTCAGTGACTTCTAGGGTCTCAGCAGAACACTTCGTCACTTACTCTTCCAAATTCTGCATCAGATTAACCAGGCAATTATTTTCAGCATGGCTCAGACAATCTTGAACAAGCATTGTTTCATAAGGTCTATAAATAAAAACAAGAGGTGTAGACCTCTCTCTATTTGATGACAGTGAATTCACAGGAAAACACAGCTAATAGAAAAGTGAAAAAAAAAGAAAAGTGAAAAGTATTGCCTGTAAGAATAAAGAAAAGAGAGTATACTTAGGTAGTCTTCTGTGAATTGTATTACATTATAGAGAAGTAAGAGATATGGTTGTCCTACCTTTAAATTCTCCATTTTCAAAACTTTTACTGAGCATCTATGACATTTGAATCATGATATTTGTGCTTTTATTGCTTAGATTTGAATGTGCATTCTGTCTCTTCTGTTAAACGGTATATTTCGAGGAGCTAATTTGTCTCATTGGGCTAAGAGTTTCCTGGGTTGATGATTTTCCCTTTATTTCATGCTCTTCCTATAGAAAGAGACCACCAACTATGACTCCTCTTAATATCTGGTACAATGATGTATACACAGTATCATGAATAAGAAACAACTAGTTAAAATATCAATTTAGATATATATAGTCAGATAGTTACTCCTTAAGAATGGAGACCGTGTCTTTGTTGTTCATTCTTTCACCCCAGTGCTTCCCACAGTTTTGCCAAAATGAAGATGTTCAAAATATATTAGAAGAATATATACAAAGTTATACAAAAATAAATTTAATAAGCATAAATTAAGTTAGCTATTATTAATAAAGCATTGAGTTTGGGTCTGTGCAAGGTATATCAGTCCTCAAAGTATAAAGTATAATGCCTGTTTTCAAAAAGTTTCAAATCAGGTATAGCCCAGATGGAGGAACAGGAAGACCTGGAGCTCACCTCCTATCCCCCCAACACCCCCTCCCCCCCCCCACACCAAAATCACAAAAATTTACAAAGTAACTATCAATGAGAACTACCCAAAGACTAGCAGAAAAGATTTTCTACAACTAAGGATATAAAGAAGGAACCATAGGAGTATAGGAGGGGTGGAGATGTGGTGTAGTCAGGACCCATACCCCTAGGTAGGTGACCCACAAACAGGAGGAGAATTACAGTTGCAGAAATTCTCCCCAAGGAGCAAGGGGTCTGAGCCCCACATCAGGCTTCCCAGGCCAAGGGTCTTACACTGGGAAGATAAGCCCCCAAAATGTTTAGCTTTGAAGGCCAGTGGGGCTTACTTGGAGTTCCAGAGGGCTGCGGGAAATAGAGACTCCACTCTTAAAGGGCACACACAAAACCTCACAAGTTCCAAGGGCCAGAGTAGAAGCAGTGATTTGAAAGGAGCCTAAGTCAGATCCTCTTGGAGAATCTCCCAGAGAGACAGGAGGCAATTGGGACTCACCCTGGGGACATAGATCATGGCAGCAGCCATTTTGGGGAGCTCATCCCACCATGAGGACACTGGTTTTGGCAAGAGCCATTTTGGAATCCTCCATCTTAGCTTGTTAATACTGGGACCCAGCCCTGGCCACTAGACCTGGGACACCTCAGGTCAAGCAGCTAGCTGGGAGGGAAACAGCCTCAACAACAAGCAGGCCCCCAGAAACCCCAGCCACCACAGGATACAGCCCCACAGACCAGTGGACGAGCACTAGCCCCAGGATCCCTGGGCCCCATAGCCAGCCATCAGATCCCGCCTCACCCACCAGGATGCAGGCACCAGCCCCAAGACCATATGGGCCTCTACTCTGCTCATTGCAGGCCAACACCAACTCCAGGACCTCCAAGGCCCTGATTCCCAAGACCCTGAAACCCAGCTCCACTCAGCAGTGAGCCAGCAGTAGCCCTGAGACCCGGCCTCACCCACCAGTAGGCAGACACCAGCCCTGGGACCACATGGTCCACAGCCCCACCCACTAGCAGGTAGACACCAGCCTCAAGATTACCAAGGATCTGCAGCCAGCTGTGTATCTAGCCCACTCACCAGTGGAAAGACACCAGCTCCAGGAACCATGAGCCCCACAGCCTGAGACCCCTGGACCTGGTTCCACTCACCAGTAGGCTGACACTATCGCCAGGACCCAGCATCATCCACCAGTGGGTGGACACTAGCCCCAGGATGCCCTGAGCCCCAGCCCCACCCACCAGATTTTGGACACCAAATCCAGCTTGAGAAAGAAGGACAAAACTGGAAGTATCATGCTCCCTGATTTCAAACTACACTACAAAGCTACAGTAATCTAAATGGCATGGTAGTGGCACAAAACAGACACATAGATCAATGGAACAGAATAGAGAGCTCAGAAATGAACCCACACTTATGTGGGTAATTAATCTATGACAAAGGAGGCAAGAATACACAATGGGGAAAAGATAGTATTTTCAATAAGTGGTGCTGAGAAAACTGGACAGCTACATGCAAAAGAAACAAACTGGACTACTTTCTCACACCCTATATAAAAACAAATTCACAATGAATTAAAGACTTCAATGGAAGACCTGAAACCATTAAATTTCTACACAAATCATAGGTATTACACTCTTTGGCATCGGTCTTAGCAATATTTTTTTGGATAAGCCTCCTCAGGCAATAGAAATATAAGGACAAAATAAACAATTGGTACCACATCAAAATAAAGGCTTTTGCACAGTGAAACAACCAATACAGAAAAACCTCCTACTGAATGGTAGAAGATATTTTCACACTATGTTCAACAAGGGTTTAATATCCAAAAATATATATAATTTATACAACTTACCATCATAAAAACAAACAACCCAATTAAAAAAATGGGCTGAGGTCCTGTATAGACATTTTCCCAAAGAAGACATACAGGCGAACAGGCAAATGAAATGATGCTCAACATGTCTAATCATCAGGGAAATTCAAATAAAAACCACAATGAGATATCACCTCAAACTTGTCAAAATGACTATTACCAAAAAGACAACAAATAACAAGTGTTGGAGAGGATGTGGAAAAAAGGAATCCTCATGCAGTGTTGTTGGAATGTGAATCAGTGCAGCCACTATGGAAAAAAAATATAGAGATTAATTTTTTAAAATTAAAAATAGAACTACCATATGATCTAGCAATTCCACGCCTGGTTATTTATCCAAAGAAAACAAAACACTAATTTGAAAAGATACATGTACTCCTATATTCATTGCAGCATTATTAATAATAGCCAAGATGTGGAAGCAACTTAAATGCCCATCAATGTTTGAGGGAATAAAGATGTAATATATATAAATAAACATTATTCAGCCATAAAAAAGAATAGAATCTTGGCATTTGCCACACACGGATGGACCCAGAGAATATTATGCTAAGTAAAATAAGTCAGCTAGAGAAAGACAAATACAGTATGATTTCATTTACATGTGGATCTAAGAAACAAAGCAAATGAACAAACATAATGAAAGAGAAACAGACACAGAGAACAAACAGGTGGTTGCCAGAGGAAGGCTGTTTGAGGGGAGGAGAGAAATAGATGAGGGAGATTTCAGGTATAAAATAAATGCGTCACATCTGTGATATATACAGAGCAGGGAATATAGTCAATAATTATGTAATATCTTTGTATGGTAACAGATGGTAAGTAGACTTATCATAGTAATTACTTTGAAATCTATGGAAATATCAAATTACTATGCTGTGTAACAGGAACTAACATAGTGTTATAGGTCAGTTCTACTTCAAAAACACTCTCATAGGAAAAGAAATCATATTTGTGGTTACCAGATGTGGGGATGGGGAGAGGAGGAATTGGATGAAGGTAGTCAAAAGTATAAACTTCTAGTTATAAGATAAATAAGTACTAGGGATGTAATATACATCATGATAAATATGTTATCTATGAAAGTTGTTAAGAGTAAATTCTGAGTTCTCATCACAAGGGAAACATTGTTTTTCTATTTCTTTAATGCTGTATCTATATGAGATGATGTTCACTAAACTTATTGTGGTAATCCTTTCATGATGTATGTGATTATTGTGATGTAACCATTAAACTTACACAGTGCTGTGTGTCAACTACCTCCCAGTAAAACTGGGAGAAAAATAAAATAGTTTCAAATCAGTCAGGGAAGAGAAACCTGACTACCTATAACAAAAAGGAGTCTTAATGGTACCTGGAAGAAGGGGAAAAAAGCAATACCAGCAAAAAATAATAAAATAAAAATATATTTTTAAAATTTCAAATATAAATGAAAGCAGGTGGATATTTCAGTAGGAGAGAGCAAAATGATTGAAGACTATGGACAAGGGTTAGGGTTATTCATGGTGTTATTCAGAAGTGAAAACCTCTTATAAGAATGTTATTCTAATATGCATGATAACCTCTAGGTAGCTTGTGAAAATGCAAATTCTTGTGCTCCATCAGAAGAGTGCCTAAGTAGTTCTGGGGTGGAGTTGAGGAATCTGCACTTTATAAAAGAATTTCAAGTGGTTTTGATGCTCTGGTGCTGGACCACACTGAGAACAGTGAAGGATGCAAAAGAAAAGTGGATGTCATATTATAAATGTATCCAGTGGGTAGTATGAAGACAGATTGTGAGGACCCATGGGAGTGAAGAGCCTATGGAAGATGAAGAACAAACAAGTTGTGTTTTTAGGTAGTTGTTAAACGGATATTATTCTCTTATCTGAAGTTAAAACACAGCAACAACAGAAACCTCATTACTGAGCATTTTTAAAGTACAGGAAAGTAAAAAAAAAGTATAAATAAACCAATATTCACCCATCAAAAGATAAGTAATTTTGACATTTGGAGCATGTCTTTCCATACCTTTATAACAAATGTTTTATGTGCATGTACATGTACACTTGTGTGTATATTCACATGAAATATACACACAACAATAAGTACACTGTATAGTAATCTATCTTTTCTCTTAATATATCATATATATCTATATCAATATTTATCTTGTTGCATGACAGTTCACATTTTATTTTACCAATGCTCTGAAGTAAATGTTTAAGTAGTTTCTAAATTATCATTGCAATATATAATGGTGTGTTGAATATCACAACACATTACTGCATTCTTGCCCACTTTCCCCCATTAGACACATATTTAGAAGATGAATCACCAGACATTAGATACTTAAAATATCAATACATTTACCAAAAGCTCTGAAGAACTCTTTTAAGAATTAGAAAAGTATCCTTTTAATTCACATTTCTTCTTGTTTATTGTACTTATTCATGATCCTCAGCCATGAATAATCTATTTGGGAGAATAATAATCATTACCAATAACTAAGAATTACTAAAACCTAGACTTTTCTACTGATCTAAATTATATCAGACACGCCTTGATAGTTACATACCCTAGAGGTGGTGAGACTTTGGACCCGAATTTATGACTTAATTTGTCCATTTTGCAGACATATTTTAACCATGGTCCTATTCTGTGCCAGGTGCAGTATAGGGTTACAGATACATAAGACATAATCCCTGTTCTCAAAGAATTCAATCTAGAACTCTGTAAATAGTAAGTTATTATTATTTTTTTTTTTTGGCAGTACGCGGGCCTCTCACTGTTGTGGCCTCTCCCGTTGCAGAGCACAGGCTCCGGATGCCCGGGCCCAGCGGCCATGGCTCACGGGCCCAGCCGCTCCGCGGCATGTGGGATCTTTCCAGACCGGGGCACGAACCCACGTCCTCTGCATCGACAGGCGGACTCTCAACCACTGCGCCACCAGGGAAGCCCAGTAAATAGTAAGTTATTGGATTATCAGAAGAATGAAAGCATGTGTATGCGGCGAGCCGTTTCTGACCGGCAGAATAACGAGCCGCCACACGCAAGATTCTTCTCGTATCACACTTTATTGGAGCACAGCTTGGTTGAAGAAAGATGGAAGGAAGACCCCGCAATCCTAGAGCAGTCTGCTTATATAGGGATTAAGAACATGTGTCGCTCTGTGATTGGCTTTCGCCGATGGTTTGATTTGTGAGCCAGCATCGGATAGGTCGCTACTTTAAAACCTCATTAGTATACTTAGCGCAAGCGCAGTGGCCACAGGAAGGATGACTCAGCTTATTTCAGCTTCCTGCTGCGTAGCAGTTAGCTGACCGCGCCCTACATCTCCCCCTTTTTTATTTATTAGAACACCAAACAGAATGTAGCCCGTACAAGTGTTCACCTCATGATGTGCTCACTGTTCGAGGGCAGTTTTCTGTTGGCATGTTTGAGACTCAGAATAATGGCTGATTCCCTATAGAGGTGCGATGGCGACAAGGCCTCTCTGTGCAAGGGCAATCAGGACAATGAATGACTCCCTATAGAGGTGCAATGGCAACAAGGCCTCTCTGTGCAAGGGCAATCAGGACAATGGATGACTCCCTATAGAGGTGCAATGGCAACAAGGCCTCTCTGTGCAAGGGCAATCAGGACAATGAATGAATGACTCCCTATAGAGGTGCAATGGCAACAAGGCCTCTCTGTGCAAGGGCAATCAGGACAATGAATGAATGACTCCCTATAGAGGTGCAATGGCAACAAGGCCTCTCTGTGCAAGGGCAATCAGGACAATGAATGAATGACTCCCTATAGAGGTGCAATGGCAACAAGGCCTCTCTGTGCAAGGGCAATCAGGACAATGAATGAATGACTCCCTATAGAGGTGCAATGGCAACAAGGCCTCTCTGTGCAAGGGCAATCATTTCGAATTATTCAGGGCGGAGAGCCAGGCTGCGGGAGAATCTCCTTCCTTAATAGCCAGAAGTGCCTGAGTGAGCAGGACCCTATCTCGATGTGCCCTGATGCGCACACGACAGACCAACCAGAGACACAGCATAATCCCAAATACACAGCAGACTCCAAAGATTCCTACCCCCACCCACTCCCCAAAGAAAGAAAAGGCAGAAGAGAGCCAAGAGGCAAAATCTCCAAAGGCAACGGGCTCCAGCCCGGCAGCACTCAGTTGCACAATTTGAATAATCCTTTGTGGAATTCCAACTAATACAAAGACTTCGATTAAGAATCATCAGGAACATCCAGCTCAGCATCTTCTCCGAAGTTTTCTTCAACAATTCTCGTCAGTCTTGATGGCACCCAGATCGGATCTTGATCCTGACTGGACTACTCACCGACGGTTCACTCCGTGTGTCGAGTTCTGAATCGGTCCTCCATGCAGGGCGCGAAGTTCCCGGGTTTCGGCACCACTTGCGGCGAGCCGTTTCTGACCGGCAGAATAACGAGCCGCCACACGCAAGATTCTTCTCGTATCACACTTTATTGGAGCACAGCTTGGTTGAAGAAAGATGGAAGGAAGACCCCGCAATCCTAGAGCAGTCTGCTTATATAGGGATTAAGAACATGTGTCGCTCTGTGATTGGCTTTCGCCGATGGTGCGATTTGTGAGCCAGCATCGGATAGGTCGCTACTTTAAAACCTCATTAGTATACTTAGCGCAAGCGCAGTGGCCACAGGAAGGATGACTCAGCTTATTTCAGCTTCCTGCTGCGTAGCAGTTAGCTGACCGCGCCCTACATGTGTAAACATTTATCAGTATACGGTGGTAACTCACATTAGTGAACAATCAAACGTCAGTCAGAGAAGAAAATGTAAAGAAAGAATACACTGAAAAATGTCCTAAATTAGCTTAGAAAGAAATATTTTGAGCATGGCCTTGCAAATTTGCATTGTCTTCACACTATAGATTATGGGATTCATTACAGGAGGGATGAGCAGATAAATATTGGCAATGAGGGTATGCAGAAGGGGAGGGGCATGCTTCCCAAACCTATGCACCAGTGACAAGCTCATCATGGGGATGTAGAAGATGGCAACAGCACTTATGTGTGATACACAGGTACCAAAGGCCTTTTTCCACTCCTCTGGGGAGGCAATGTTGAGCACGGAAGGGATGATCAGGACATAGGAGAGAAGGATCAAGACAGAGTCCAAGGTACCAGTAGAGATGACAATGGCCAGGCCAAATACACTGTTGATCTTGGTGTCTGTGCATGAAAGCTTCATCACATCAGGGTGGAAACAATATGGATGGTGAAAACATGACTTCCACAAAAGGACAGACGCTTAAGGAGCAGGAGTAAAGGCACTACAACCGTTGTCACCCTAATAAAAATTGCAAAGCCCACTTTGATGATTCCTGAATTGGTTAAGATTGTGGCATATCTCAGTGGGTTACAGATGGCAGTGTAACGGTCAAAGGCCATTGCCAGGAGTAACAAGGACTCCATTAATGTGAAACCATGGATAAAGAACATATGGCCAATGCAGACATCAAAGCTGATTTCTCGAGCATTGAACCAGAAAATACCCACCATGGTGACCAACGTGGAAAGGCACAGCCCTAGGTCCGTGAAGGACAAGCATGGAGAGGAAATAGTACATGGGCTCATGGAGGCTCGACTCAGTGATGATGACAAACAAGATCATGCCATTCCCTGAGATGACAATGGCAAAGAGACAACAGAATGGAGGATGGAGATCCAGGCATGGTATGTTTCAAAATGAGGGATGCCAGTAAGGAAGAAGACTGCAGAGTGGAAAATGCTCTGGTTGAAGGATGGCATGATGAGTGAAGGAAGCAGATTTCCCTGGGGAAAAGGAACATGTCCTGCAAAAACAGGGCCCACTTGTTATCTCTAGGCTTCAGTATATATCCATATACACATATAAAAAAGATTAGATTAGATAATGGTAAGATATTTTCCACTTCTATGATTCTATGGTCATGGGCAGATAGGGCATTTCTATACAAATCTAGGACAACACAAAAGGCAATTCATCCTGCTTCTTCACTTCTCACTTTCCAAGGCAAAAACCCTTAAGAGGTCCATTAAGAGTTAAAAGTCTTTGCATACCCAATGAAAACAGTATAGTTAAGATACTATCAATATTTACAGAAAGATACTCCTGTTTAAATAAATATGCAAGAACTATTGATAAAAATGAAATACTAGGAAAGAAGCAATTCAATCTGTGCAAAGAGACTACAGTGTGTGACGGTTGGTAAAGCATTTATTCAAGAAATACCTGTGAAGCTGGTATCATTTAAGGGAATTTCTCCTTGAAGAAGATTTTCAGGGAAAATCTCCTTGAAGAAATAGGGCTTAAGTTAACCTTAATAAGAACAAAAATTCATTGCAAACTAACAGATAATAATTGGAACAGAATGATCTAAGTAAGGTTCTTAATATTCCTTCATAACAAAAGGACACTGAAAATGAATTGAGGGGTTTGAGGTGGGGGTGTAGTCCCTCAGAAAGCCTCATTAAGGCTGGATGCATCTTCATTCAGATAGTGAATGGACCATCTTCTGAACCATCTTCTCTGTTTGAGGATATGAGCATACACTCAACCCAGGTCAAGAAATCTCTAGGATCAAAAAAGTTCCTCTATATTGGTTCTTGTCCTGAGTTTTCTGATGCCCTATTTTTATCTGTAGAAAGAATGCTTGGTTTTTATAGTATGTGTGTATCCTCTTTCTCTCATTCATGCATGCATTCTTTCAAGAAATATGTAAATAACTGACAAAATGCCAGTGTGCAATGAACAGAATTAGAATTAGACCTAGTACTCCAAGATGGTCTATACATGACTTGGGGAAAAAAACGTCTGAGGGTAAGTTAATTTGATGAGTTTCATTCCAGCCCCTGAATGAACAGGGAGTAGCTTCAACTTGAGTGGGAATAACTGGTTACAGGACTTGTGATGAAGAGGGTGTTTGAGAAGAAAAGAAAAAAATGTTCAATACAGCTAGCCTCTTAAGGACTTACTAAAAATAAATAAATAAATAATGGCTGGAAATTTTGAATTAAGAGGGAATGCAGAAAAAACTAAACTCCATGGGTTTTGATTCGGCCCTTGGACCTCAGTTGGAAAAGAGACCTCATTGTTTTCACTTTTGACTCACAGGAATTAGAATATGTACTAACCTCTGCATTCCCAACAAAGTGACTCCCGCCCCGATAGTAAGGTTTAAGAGTTAAACTGATGCCTGGGTTGAAGTCACAGGAGTGGTGAAAAATATCTTACAGTAATAAAATCTAAGGGGAAGGAGGCCTGAAAAAAAGGACCTGGGGAATAGCAGTATTTAGGGAAAAGACAGAGTAGAACCTACTAATGAGACTGCAGAGGCATGGCCACTGAGGTGCAAATGAACCCCAGGAAAAAGCAAGGACTTCATCAGTTTTTCTCAGACATTTGATCTCAGAGCCAGGAGAAATGCCTGGCACAATAGTGTTCAAGAGTATCTGTTGAATAAATGAACTGAATTGCATCTGTGACAGACCCTAGACACAATATCAGGCATATATTGTGGTTCCTGATATAGAGCCCCTTCAAATTAGAAGTAAAGTTTATGTAAACATTCTGGTATATATTAATATAGGAGATAAGCTGACAATTTTCTTGTTAATCTGGTGTTTATCTTGGGTACTAGGACTTTGCTCAAATTTAGATCTGGTGATAAAAACAAATTTTTCTGGATGAAGTTGTAAGGACCCTTAATTGTATCCTCTTTATTTTTTTTTTATTTTTATTTTTTTTGCGGTACGCGGGCCTCTCACTCTTGTAGCCTCTCCCGTTGCGGAGCACAGGCTCCGGACGCGCAGGCTCAACGCGCCCAGCCGCTCTGCGGCATGTGGGATCCTCCCGGACCGGGGCACGAACCCGTGTCCCCGGCACCGGCAGGCGGACTCCCAACCACTGCGCCACCAGGAAAGCCCCATGTCCTCTTTATTTTTAAGATGAGGAAGTGGAACCGAGCGGGATCATATGGGGCCTTCCCAGGACAGACCACTCCCCCATATCCTCTGCTTTAACTCCTCTCTGAAATGCCCAGATAACAGTATCTAATGCACATTTCCTGAGTTTTTTGGTTTTTGTTTTTTTTACAGATGCTAAAACCCCCACCAAATGGAAGAACTTAACTACTTGATGACGATGAGCACATGGCCCCCAGACCCACTGGAGCCTGAGGATTGATAATGTTAACACCTGTGACACTGCCCTGCTCCCTCACCATCAACCAATCAGAGAATTGTGCCCAAGCTGATCACAGACCCTGGGATGCTCCTCCCTCACCTTGCCTTTAAAAATGCTTTCCTGAAACCACCAGATCTGGGAGTTCGCGTGTTTTGAGCACTAGCTGTCCTGAACTTTTCGCGTGGTGCCCTGCACTAAGTGCTGCATTTTCCTTCACATTGTAAGTAGATGGGCTTTACTGCACATGGGCAAGCAGACCCAAGTTTGGTTCTGTAGCAGAAGCAGGCTCTCAAGTTAATGTTCTTTTTATTATAGTAAATAAATTAAGAGACCTCAATGGATTATCCAGGTGTCCAAACTAGCCTTCTCCTTAATAATAGTGATAATATTTCAGTGTCTCCTGTGGGCCAAACAATTCACGCCATTTTATCTCTTTTGCTGAATCGTTCTTTCCACTGTTCTGCAAGCTTCTCATGGTATCTTTTTTCAACTGATATAATCAAAGGGAAACATAGTAGAGCTATTCTAATTCATGGAACTCTATTAGTAAAACTTGTGGGCAGGAATAGCTTTCCTTTTTTTAAATTCTGTGATTCTTAAACGACCCTTGGGCATCCTTGCACTAAATCTAATGAGCTAATAGTAAATAACTATTCTTGGAAATATATATTTAAATATCTCTCCCCCATGGAGAATTCTTTAAGACAGGGGCTATGACTTAAACATCCTTGTAAGGAGGCCACCAAGAACATGTAAATATTGCCCCCATTACAAAGGTTCACATCCATCATTATCACAACATGCACTGGGTATTATCAGCTCCTTTTCACAGATGAGAACATTGAGGCTAAGATTAGAAAAACAAGGCTTAGAAGAATCATGTTACTTTCTCACATTTATCCACATGGCAAATCTAATAATTGAACTTTGTTCTGACTTCACTCTGCTCTCTTCCCTTCTTATTTTTAAAAGAACTTAATTTTAAAGAAAAATGTGGAATGAATGATCACATACTCATGTATATATAGATATACTCATGTATATCTATAATATACAAATCTCTTGAATATGTACTACTGAGTTCACAAATTTCCTCTGAACTGTTAGTTTTATAAACTATCTGAAGATTATACAGTCCCTGATGTATTCAGAAATACTTCAATGCCCTAAAACACTGATGTCATGCAAAGAAGACTTTTTGAGTCTGGAAAAGGAGGTCATTTTACCCTTTGAAAGTCATCCCAGGCAGCAGCAGAGAGTCTTTTAAACAGAGAGAGAGAGAGAGAGAGAGAGAGAGAGAGAGAGAGAGAGAGAGGGAATATTATCTCAACCTCATAAAATTACAGGCAGAAATGTCTTCTGTTCTAAGGCTGGGGAAACAGTGCCTGATCAGTCTTGCCCCTTTAAACCATCCCCAAAGAAGTTCTCTTTTGTCAGGAGAACTCACTGGCAGTTTTCAGGAATGAGAGAACACTCAGATTTGAGAAAGAAAGACTTTATAAGGAGCCCAGGAGCTGCCTGGTGAGAGCCATTTACTCAGCAGAAAAACGACCAATTCTTAGGAGAGAACTCCATACAGCTGTGTCCTGCTAACCATTTATGCCCCAAACCACTGATTATGGAGGGCAATTTCTTTTCAGTCTAACTTCTCTTCTTTCTCCAAAAGAGAATCCTGGAGATTGATTATGATTATAGTTCTCATTTAAGAGCAATTTTACCCCTGTACAACTTACAAGACAGCAACTCAGCAAAAAAGCATATGAAAACATGCTCCACATCATAAGTCATCAGGGAAATGAAATTAAGACAATGAGCTATCACTACACACCTGTCAGAAATACCAAAATCCTTGACACTGACATCCAATCCTGGTGAGGATTTGGAGCAACAGGAACCCCCATTCATTGTTGGTGGGAATTCAAATTGGTACAGCCGCTTTAGAAGACAGTTTGGTAGTTCCTTACAAAAGTAAACATACTCATACCACACAATCCAGCAGTTGTACTCCTTAGTAGGAACCCAAAAGAGTTGAAAACCTATGTCTACGCAAAGATTACACATGGCTGTTTATAGCAGCTTTATTCATAATTGCCAAAACTTGGAAATAACCAAGAGGCCCTTCAGTAGGTGAATGGATAAATAAACTGATATATGCAAACAATGGAATATTTTCAGTGCTAAAAAGAAATTAGCTGCTAAGCCATGAAAAAACATGAAGAAAACCTAAATGCATATTTACTTAGTGAAAGAAGTCAGTCAGAGGGGAGAGGGGAGGGGAGGATAAATTACCCTAACTCTATGATTCCAACTATATGACATTCTGGAAAAGCTGAACTATTGGAGTTAATAAAAAGATCAGTGATTACCAGGGTTTGGGGGTAGGAAGGAATAGGTGGAGCACTGAGGATTTTTAGGACAGTGAAAATACTCTGTATGATACTATAATGTTGGATACATGTCATTATACTTTTGTCCATAACCATAGACTACACAACACCGAGTGAACCTCAGTGTAAACTATGGACTTCGGGTGATAATGATGTATCAATTTAGGTTCATCAGTTGTAACAAATGAAGGACTCTGTGGGGGGTGGGTGATAATGAAGAGGATACACAGGTGTAGGGACAAGAAATATATGGGAAATGTCTGTACCTTCCTCTCAATTTGCTGTGAATAAAGACGATTTTTTTAAAGAAAAAAACTAAAGAGGACTACAAAACTTTGAGTCCCTTGTGTGTCCCTTGCTAGCTTACAAAGGCACTAGGCTGTTCTGATAACTGGCCTGAAATTGACACCAGTGTAGTTATCTCTGGTGGAGATATTAACCATGTTTGACAGACAGCCTCCGTCAAAACTGTGAAAACACATAAGTGGCTTTCAGCCTTTGTCCACTTAATACAGTTTTCGACAATTTGTGATGAACTGAGAGGGTTGGTAAGTTTTAAGAACACTAATTAATTAAACATGCTTCTTGGCATAAAAGGCTATGCCAAGTGGACATTACCTTGCAAAGAGGTCTGCTATATGGAAGAAGAGGATGAGGTAACTATTTCCATTAGAGTTACTGAAGAGCAGAGACCTTACTTATACTGTTTAATTTTTTTCCCTTTGTCACAAGATTCTAGATCCCCAGGAAAGTCTGGAAAGACACGTTTCTTTTCAGGAATTCATCAAGAACCTATAAAATATGCTGTTGTTTTGGATATCTTCTGGATTAATAGAAGCATTGTCTTCCTCCAGAAAGCACTTCAGCAGATGGGGGAGACATTTTCACAGCCCTGGATAAGTTTGCCAGGAAATGTTTGAGACTCGGCGGGGTGGGGGGAAATGCACAATTCAAATAGAAGCTTCCAAGGTATAGAAGAAAAAGGAGTTGGCCAGGCTGTTATAGGGATATAAATGGGAAAATCCTGCTGGCCATAATAAGGATTCCATTCTGAACAGTGCTGGCCCATGAGCAGGGCTGCAGGAGATGGTACACAGTTAGCAGAACCTCAGGCTCTTCTTGAGCACAAACCCAAGGGATTTAAATTATTCATAAGCCCAGGTCTAATAATCAGTGGATACACAAAGGGTAAAATGACCAGTGTCCCTTCTGACGGGGAGAGTGTCTTTTCTAATTGACCTGTCCCGGGACTTGAATACTTTGAATGAATAACTTCTCTGCACTCACCTACCCATTTAGAGTTCTATCCTGAAAGCACTGTCTTTCTACTCTTTCTGCTTCAACTCTACTGAACACATCTTCAATTCTATGAATATGACATGCTTTTCTCATTCTCCTCTGAGCCTTGTCTCATTCTGTCCTCCAAGGCGGTATTAAGGTGTTTATTTTTCCAAAATTCTGCCTCAAATGCAACTCAAAAGAGATTTTATTTTGTATGGGCACAAAATTTATTTATTTATTTACTTGTTTATTTATTTGATATTCAGATTTCCTTTTAGTTTGAAAATTAACTAAGTTTAGTCACATGAAAAAGGTATTATTGAATATGAAAAGAAGCATTTTTCTGAAGTTACTACTTTTTCTTTTTTTATTAATTTTTATTGGAGTATAGTTGCTTTACAATATTATGTTACTTTCTGCTATACAGCAAAGCAAATCAGTTATACATATACATATATCCACTCTTTTTTAGATATCCTTTCCACTTAGGTGACCACAGAGCACTGAGTGGAGTTCCCTGTGCTATACAGTAGGTTCTCATTAGTTATCTATTTTATACATAGTAGTGTATATATATCAATCCCAATCTCCCAATTCATCCCACCTCCCCTTCTGCCTTGGTAACCATAAGTTTGTTCTCTATATCTGTGACTCTACTTTTGCTGTGCAAATAAGTTCATCTGTACCATTTTTCTAGATTCCACATATAAGCAATATTATACAATGTTTGTTTTTCTCTTTCTGACTTCAGTCTGTATGACAAGGTCTAGGTCTATCCACGTCTCTGTAAATGGCACTATTTTGTTCCTTTTTATGGCTAAGTAATATTCCGTTATATATATGCACCACATCTTTTTATCCATTCCTCTGTTGATGGACATTTAGGTTGCTTCCATGTCCTGGCTATTGTAAATACTGCTGCAGTGAACATCGGGGTGCATGCATACTTTCGAATTATGGTTTTCTCCGGATATATGCCTAGGAATAGAATTGCTGGGTCATACAGTAGCTCTATTTTTAGTTTTTTAAGGAACCTCCATACTGTTCTCCATAGTGGCTGTACCAATTTGCATTCCCACCAACAGTATAGGTAGGTTCCCTTTTCTCCACACCCTTTCCAGGATTTCTTGTTTGTAGATTTTTTGATGATGGCCATTCTGACTTGTGTGAGGTAATACCTCATTGTAGTTTGGATTTGTATTTCTCTAATAATTAGAAATGTTGAGCATCTTTTCACGTGTTTGTTAGCCATCTTATGTCTTCTTTGGAGAAGTGTCTATTTAGGTCTTCCACCCATTTTTTGATTAGGTTGTTTGTTGTTTTTTTTGATATTGAGCTTCATTTGTTTATTTTGTTTTTATTTCCATTACTCTAGGAGGTGGATCAAAAAATATCTTGCTGTGATGTATGTCAAAGAGTGTCTGCCTATGTTTTCCTCTAAGGGTTTTATAGTGTCTGACCTTACATTTAGGTCTTTAATCCATTTTGAGTTTATTTTTGTGTATGGTGTTAGGGAGTGTTCTAGTTTCATTGCTTTCATGTAGCTGTCCCATTTTCCCAGCATCGTTTATTGAAGAGGCTGTCTTGTCTCTATTGCATATTCTTGCCTCCTTTGTCATAGATTAGGTGGCTATAGGTGCGGGGGTTTATCTCTGGACTTTCTATCCTGTTCCATTGGTCTATATTTCTGTTTTTTGTTTGTGCCAGTACTATACTGTTTTGATGACTCTAGCTTTGTAGCGTAATCTGAAGTCAGGGCACCTGATTTCTCCAGCTCTGTTCTTCTTTCTCAAGATTGCTTTAGCTATTCAGGGCCTTTTATGTTTCCATACAAAATGTAAAAATTTTTGTTCTAATTCTGTGAAAAATGCCATTGGTAATTTGATAGGGATTGTATTGAATTGGTAGATTGCTTTGGGTAGTATAGTCATTTTACCAATATTGATTCTTCCAATCCAAGAACATGGTAAATCTCTCCATCTATTTGTGTCATCTTTGATTTCTTTCATCAGTATCTTATACCTTTCTGAGTACAGTCTTTTACCTCCTTACATAGGTTTATTCCTAGGTATTTTGTTTGTTGCAGTGGTAAATGGGATTGTTTCTTTGATCTCTCTATCTCTGATCTTTTGTTGTTAGTGTATAGGAATGCAAGAGATTTCTGTGCATTAATTTTTTATCTTACAACATTACCAAATTCATTGATGAAACTCTAGTAGTTTTCTGGTAGCATCTTTAGGATTTTCTATGTATAATATCATGTCGTCTGCAAACAGTGACAGTTTTACTTCTTCTTTTCCAATTTGGATTCCTTTTATTTCTTTTTCTCCTATGATAGCTGTGGCTAGGACTTCCAAAGCTATGTTGAATAGAAGTGATGAGAGTGGACATCCTTGTCTTGTTCCTGATCTTAGAGAAAATGATTTCATGTTTTCATCATTGAGTATGATGTTAGCTGTAGGTCTGTCATATATGGCCTTTATTATGTTGAGGTAGGCTCCCTCTAAGCCCAATTGCTGGAGAGTTTTTTTTTTATCATAAATGAGTGTTGAACTTTGTCAAAAGCTTTTTCTGCATCTATTGATATGATCATATGGTTTTTATTCTTCAATTTGTTGATGTGGTGTATCACATTGATCAATTTGCGTATATTGAAGAATCCTTGCATCCTTGAGATAAACCCTGCTTGATCATGGTTTATGATCCTTTCGTTGTGTTGTTGGATTTGGTTTGCTAGTATACTGTTGAGGATTTTTGCATCTATGTTCATCAGTGATATTGGCCTGTAATTTTCTTTTTTTTGTGATACCTTTGTCTGGTTTTGGTATCAGGGTGATGGTGGCCTCATAGAGTTAGCTTGGGAGTGTTCCTCCCTCTGCCATTTTTTGGAAGAGTTTCAGAAGAGTAGGTGTTAACTCTTTTCTCAATGTTTGCTAGAATTCACCTGTGAAGCCATCTGGCCCTCGACTTTTGTTTGTTGGAAGATTTTTCATTACAGTTTCAATTTCAGTATTTGTGATTGGTCTGTTCATATTTTCTATTTCTTCCTGGGTCAGTCTTTGAAGGTTGTATCTTTCTAAGAATTTGTTCATTTCTTCTAGGTTGTCCATTTTATTGGTGTATAGTTGCTTGTAGTAATCTCTTATGATCCTTTGTATTTCTGCAGTGTCTTTGGTAACTTCTCCTTTTTCATTTCTAATTTTATTGATTTGAGTCCTATCCCTTTTTTTCTTAATGAGTCTGGCTAAGTTTTATTAATTTTGTTTATCTTCTCAAAGAACCAGCTTTTAGTTTCTTTGATCTTTGCTATTGTTTCCTTTGCCTCTATTTCATTTATTTCTGCTCTGATCTTTATGATTTCATTCCATCTACTAACTTTGGGTTATGCTTGTTCTTCTTTCTCTAGTTGCTTTAGGTGTAATGATAGGTTGTTTATTTGAGATTTTTCTTGTTTCTTAAGGTAGGATTGTATAAACTTCTCTTTTTTTTTTTTTTTTTTTTTTTTGCGGGACGCGGGCCTCTCCCTGTTGTGGCCTCTCCCATTGCGGAGCACAGGCTCCGGACGCGCAGGCTCAGCGGCCACGGCTCACGGGCCCAGCCGCTCCGCGGCATGTGGGATCTTCCCGGACCGGGGCACGAACCCTCGTCCCCTGCATCGGCAGGCGGGCTCTCAACCTCTGCGCCACCAGGGAAGCCCCTAAACTTCTCTTTTAGAACTGCTTTTGCTGCATCACATAGCTTTTGGATTTTATAGTTTTCATTGTCATTTGTCTCTAGGTTTTTTAAATTTCCTCTTTGGTTTCTTCAGTGATACATTGTTTATTTAGTAACATATTGTTTAGCTTCCATGTGTTTGTGTTTTTTACAATTTTTTTCCTGTAATTGATTTCTAATCTCATAGCATTGTGGTTGGAAATGATGCTTGATATGATTTCAGTTTTCTTAAATTTACCAAGGCTTGATTTGTGACCAAAGATCTGATCTATCCTGGAGAATGTTCCATATATACTTGAGAAGAAAAGTGTATTCTGATGCTTTCAAATGGAATGTCCTATAAATATCAATTAAGTCTATCTGATCTAATGTGTCATTTAAGGCTTGTGTTTCCTTATTAATTTTCTGTCTGGATGAGCTATCCATTGGTGTAAGTGGGGTGTTAAAGTCCTCCACTATTATTGTGTTACTCTCGATTTCCCCTTTTATGGCTGTTAGCATTTGCCTTATGTATTCAGGTGCTCCTATGTTGGATGCATATATATTTACAATTGTTATGTCTTCTTCTTGGATTGATCCCTTGATCATTACATAGTGTCCTTCCTTGTCTCTTGTAATAGTCTTTATTTTGAAGTCTCTTTTGTCTGATATGAGTATTGCTACTCTAGCTTTCTTTTGATTTCCATTTACATGGAATATCTTTTTCCACCCTGTCGCGTTCAGTCTGTATGTATCCCTAGGTCTGAAGTGGGTCTCCTGTAGACAGCATATATATGGGTCTTGTTTTTGTCTCCATTCAGCCAGTCTGTGTCTTTTGGTTGGAGCATTTAATCCATTTACATTTAAGGTAATTATCAATATGTATGTTCCTATTGCCATTTTCTTAATTGTTTTGGGCTTGCTTTTGTAGGTCTTTTTCTTGTCTTGTGTTTCCTGCCTAGAGAAGTTCCTTTAGCATTTGTTGTAAAGCTGGTTTTGTGGTGCTTTATTCTCTTAGCTTTTGCTTGTCTGTAAAGCTTTTGCTTTCTCTGTCAAATCTGAATGAGATCCTTGCTGGGAAATCTTGGTTGTAGGTTTTTCCCTTTCATTCCTTTAAATATATCATGCCACTCCCTTCTGGCCTGCTGAGTTTCTGCTGAAAAATCAGCCAATAACCTTATGGGGATTCCCTTGTATGTTATTTGTTGTTTTTCCCTTGCTGCTTTTAATATTTTTTCTTTGTATTTAATTTTTGTTAGTTTGATTAATATGAGTCTTGGTGCATTTCTCCTTGGGTTTATCCTGTATGGGACTCTCCATGCTTCCTGGGCTTGGGTGACTTCCTGTCCCATGTTAGGGAAGTTTTCAACTGTAATCCCTTCAAATATTTTCTGACTCTTTCTCTTCTTCTTCTGGGACCCCTATAATTTGAATGTTCGTAAGTTTAATGTTGTCCCAGAGGTCTCCAAGACTGTCTCCATTTCTTTTCATTCTTTTTTCTTTATCATGTTCCAAGTGTCCTTGCCCCCATGGTGAGCCATAGCCAACCTCTGCCTCCCCAGGAAGCCCTCCAAGACCTCTAGGTAGGTCTCTGGACCCACTGTGGGGGCAGCTCAGACTCTGATCTGGCCCAACTCCCACATGTACGTGTCCCCAAAGTCCACAGCTGTTAAAGCTAGACTAGTCTCAGTTGAAGCACTTCTTGTCCATTCAGATATTCCACAGAAGCTGGGTTTACCAAGCCGATTGCAGGGGATTAGTCCATGGCTTGTGCAACTGCACAGAGAGATTTCAGTTCCTTTTCCTTAGTCGCACAGCCCTTGGGGATCCGACTTTTTGGCCTCACCAGTGCATGTGGGCCACCCTCAGGCTTCTGTTCCCTGCCCAGGCAAGATGGGATAAAGGTATCGACTGACTGGGGCACATTTGCTCACTTAGGTGGGAGCAGCAAGAGGCAGCACCTGAATGGGATGTGTGTGCTTCGTCAGGCGGGAGAGGGATAAGAGGGCCATGACTGAGGTATACGCACTCGCCCCGATGGGATCCCCCTCTAGGGCCTGCAGAGGCAGGGACTGGCAAGAGGCTGCGACAGACTGGTGTGCTTGCTCTGGTGGGAGTCCCTCCCAATGCCCATGGAGGCAAGGGCTGGGCTGTGGGGAGAGAGTCCACGATGGTGGCCCTGCACCTTGTGCGCCACTCAACAATGGCGCCTCGCTTCCAAGGTAAACCACACCTCTTCCAGGAGCATTACCAGCTGTGGAGCTCCTCGTTCCCATCCCCTCAGGCTGTCTCCATGCAGTCAACATCAGTCCTTTCCCCGGGTCCACTCTCCTAACCCCACACTTCAGCACCCAGCGCACACCAGCATGGGTGAACACACATCTCAGGCTGGGGCACAGACCATTTGTGCAAATCTAGCTCTGTCCTGCCTGCCACAGCTGGCTGCTTCACTTTCTTCCACTAGTCCCTGAAGTCCCCCGCTTCTATTTCAGCATATCTCACCACCAGTGAGGGGGCCTTCCAGGTGCGGTAAACTCTTTTCTTCTTCAGCTCCCTGCCAGGGGTGTGGGTCCCATCCCATTTCCTCTTTTCTTTTTCTTCCCTTACTCTTCTTTGTCCTACCTGGTTACACTGGGATCTTTTCTTGTCCTTTTAGGTGTCCGAGGTCCTCTGCTAGTGCTCAGCAGGTGCTCTGTGTGAATTGTTCCACTTGTAGGTGTATTCTTGATGTACTTGTGGGGAGAGGTGAATCCCAGGTCCTTCTATTCTGCCATCTTGACCTCAACTCGCCAACATAAAATTTACATTTGTGTTAAAATAGCTTTTTTTCCTAGATGCTCAGATTTCAAATTTAAAGATAAATTAATGGAAGCTGAATATTGTGGGTTTTTAAAAAATTTTGCTTTGATTTGGTTTTGTTTGGGGTATGTTTTTTAGCTCTCCTGCTTCATGGTTCCCTAATATTGTGCTCAGTCTGCCTATGGGATAAAACACCACAGCTGTTGCCTATGTCTGCAAGATTTTTTAACCTTCTATCATCTCCTCTCCTCACCTCTCTCTACCCCCTACTCTCCTGCTCTCATCCCTAACTCCCTTGGGGAAAATCCTCATTTCCTAAAATCTCATTTTAGCAATTATATTTGGCTAGTCTCCCTTGATCACATGGGGCTAGGTTGTGCCAACACCTATGTGATCTACATCAGTGCTCCTTAAATGTGTGTCACATGACTCTCTTAAAGATCTTGCAAAGAATGCAGATTTTGATTCAGTTCATCTGATACTCTGCATTTCTAACAAGCTTCCAGGTGATGCCACTACTATTGTTACCAACCAGGGTTCTTGGACTCTTTAATCAATAGAAACTGATAAGAGGCCAGATGAGAAATTCAGGCAACTCTTTACTGGGACTCATGCTGCAGCAAGAGGGAGCAAAAACAAGTAACAGTTTCCTTTGCTCACTCCCCGAGGAGGGAGCAGTGAGCTGGTTGCTTAAATGGGGCAAGGGTAGGGGTGGATGAGTGAACTGGGCCAGAGTGGGTGCTTAGGTAGTCTGCCCACCCCCATGGTGGTGCTATGTGCAGGGATCATGGGCAGTGCCCTGCTTTTACTCCTAACACCTCAGAAAGTGGCAGTTGGTTTGTGGCCTTTTTGTATCTTATTGTTCATAATTGACCCCACCTGTGCATGCTGTTATTTTTAGTCCCTTATAGTTTCTTTGTATTCTGTTGCTTGAGGAGAAGTTTGTCCAGGTGAAAGCTCTGCAGCAGAGGGTCCCAAGTCCCAGATCCCAGCCTGTCTCCCTGTTAGTATTTTAGTAGCAAAGATCTCTATCATTTCCCCTTTTAGGGTAATTATAACATGATATCATAATTTCCCACATTCTTAAATTATATCCTCCACTAGAGTCTGTAATATCTGGGGCAATGTTACAATCAGATCTTGCTCAATAACAGACATATTGTGCATACAATATTTTTCTGAAGATGAATGAATAAAGAATGTTGATGGAAGCATGTACAAGGCATGGTGGGAGCAGAGAGGAATTAAATAAATAGGAATAATAGGAATAGTAGTGGCCTAAATGGAGGGGATATATGTATATGTCTGGCTGATTCATTTTGCTTGCAGTAGATGCTAACACAACATTGTAAGGCAGCTATACTCCAATAAAAATTAATTTTAAAAAAGAGAAAATAGGAAGAGCTATTGATACATTTCTTTATCCTCTAAAATCGAATGGTTAATGTTGGCCAAGTTAGCAAGGGAGGAGAACTGCTACTAATTCAACAGGCTTGAATCGAGGGGAAGAGGATTTTCACCAGACCATGTAGGGCCAGTGGGCATTGTAGGACCTTAGTATTTTTTGTGAATAGTGGCCCAAGCAGAACAATTATTGAGGTAGCAACCAGGTTTTGCTGCTGTTATTATTGTTTACTTGTTTTTAAGTTTATTTCTACAATTTGGATACATTAACTCTAGATTACCTGATTTGCCTCTGACCTCTTGCTTCTGTCTCAGACTTTCTGTTTCTTTCAGAACCTGTACTGTTTACTGACTTATAAAACCCACAGCCCTGATTCCTGCTTTCCCATTTCCTGATTCAGGATGACCATCCACAACAGCCACTACATGCATGAATTTTAAAGGTTCTATAACATCCTATGACTGCATATAAATACTTTATTTCTGCAGCATTGAGAATTGCCTACATTTTTTACTAGTGAATAATGCTGCAATAAATGTTCTCCTACATATAAAGTGGCTGGCATCTGATACGTTTCCTTTGAATAAATTTCTAAAGATGGAATATTATGGACATTTTAAAACAATGATGTACTGGAAGATTCACTTCCATAAAGTTTATACAAATATTGTAAAATAGTGCTTAGTATACCCTAACACAGCAACACAGCACTGTGTACTATGTTTAAAAAAAGTTGCTGATTTGATAGGTAAGAATATTTTACTGTTAACTGTAGTAAAATGTTGATACTCAAAAGTAATATTTATTGCAAGTACCTAAGGCATAGTTTTCTTGTTTTTAATTCTACTTTTTCTGTTTGGATTAACAAGTTTGAGAAACATTAGTATGGAATCCAATGACATCACAGACTGTGGTATGTTTCTCAGGCTCAATGTTATTGATATTGATGTATCAATAACAGAATATTCCTGTTGCAATTGATTTTCTTGAGAGACATTTTGCTCAGGTTTTTCAGAAGGTTGGACACAATTACCAGCTGCTCTTCTGCTAGGCTGGTGTGAGAGCAGGGCAGTGAGAAGGACCATATTTTGAAAGTATGTGCACCTGTATGCGGATCAATGCTTCACCAGTACGCACACCAATTCTCTGCACATGTGCCAAGCTCTGGCACAAAATGCACATGATACTACTATAGTAACTCTACTACCTTGAGAGAAAAGTAACACTCTTTTGTCCAGGCGAAAAGTAACTGTGTTCATTGTCGAGTAGTTTCTGAGACCAGTGGGAAAGCAGTCACTGCTCTAGAATTTGCCCAGCCTGGTAGAGAAAATGTTTTCAAAGGTCCCAAGGAGTTCACTGTGAGGCAACACAACACAACAAAACTTCATATGCATAATATAAGCATACACAAGTGACAACGTGTTAACATCCGGCCTGGCACACAAGCATTCATGCATGCTATGTGTTTAGAACATCTTGAATTGGAAACAGTGGTGAATGAATGGTCATGTGAAAATTCTCTAGGGTATGTGTTTGAAACCTGAAAGGGTCTCCAATAGCCCAGGCTTTGAATACTGGTTATGCCACTTATTAACTGAGAGACCTAAGTATGTTACTTAAACCCTATAATCCTTGCTAACTGCATAAATCAAAGTAATAATGGATCCTCCTACCAAATGTATTATCTTATAGTTGTGTAGGTCAAAAGTCTGACATGTCTCACTGAGCTAAAATCAAGGCATCATCAAGGCTGTATTCTTTTCTAGAGGGTCTAAGAGAGGTCTAGGGAAGAATCAATACCCTTGCCGTTTCTCCTTCTAGAAGCTGCCTACCTTCGTTAGCTTACTGTATCCCTCTGCCACCTTCAAAGCCAGCAACAGTGGGTCAAGTCCTTCTCATGCTGCCATCTCTCTGTCTCCACTTTTCAGGACTCATATGATTAGACTGGACCTACCCAGATAACCCAGGATAATCTCCCATCTCCAGGGATTCAGCTTTCATCACATCTGCAAAGTCCCTTCTGTCGTGTAAAGGTAACATACTCACAAGTTCCATGCATTAGGACACAGTCATCTTTGGGGGCCTTATTTTGCTTACCAGAAACATTTGGCATTATATCTTGGACAAAGAATGCATAATCAAATATTGCTGTTTTTGTTTTGCTACATTATAAAAAATAAAATACTTCAGGCCAAGACATTTTCTGTGGTGAAACAGACTTGGTGGTGGGGATGGAAGCAGGGAGAATGGTTAGGAAACTACTGAAATTATCCAAGTGAGAGATAATTGTGACCTGGATAAGGAAGGCATTTTTGGAGGTGATGGAGAGTGATTAAATTCTGGTTATATTTTCAATGATATTGGCATGATTTGCCAATGGTTTGTATACAGAGTGTAAGAGGTAGAAATCAAGGATGAGTCTAAGACCCATCTACCCAACAGTGGTCCAGAAATGGTGGAAATATCTGAGGATCTAAAGGTACCATAAATAGACAAGATGGATAGCCCATAGAAATCTGTGGTTACTATTTACTAAAGACTAAAGAAGACAGTATTCACCTCACATCAGATGTACTCAGATGTGTAAAAATGGTACAGATGAACCTATTTGCAGGGCAGGAATAGAGACACAGATGTGGAGAATGGACATGTGGACACGGTGGGGGTGGGAAGGGAGGGTGGGACGAATTGGGAGACTAGGATTGACATATATACATTACCATGTGCAAAACAGATAGCTAGTGGGAACCCTATATAGCACAGGGAGCTCAGTTCGGTGCTCTGTGATGACCTAGATGGGTGGGATGGGTGGGGGTGGGAGGGAGGTCCAAGAGGGAGGGGATACATGTATACATATAGCTGATTCACTTCGTTGTACAGCAGAAACTAACACAACATTATAAAGCAACTATGCTCCAATAAAAAAAAATCCTCCAAATTTGAACACAAGTAGGGAGAACTCCAAATTATTGTGATTACTTTTCTTCCATCTAGTGGCCTGGGACTTTAAAACAGAATACAGGCTGAATTATGAAAAGATAAATAAACTTTATTTTCTGCACACTTAAGTGACGGACAGAGATTATCTACTACATTTACCAACACTTGGTTCACTCTCTGAGAAAAACTTATCATTGGTTATTGGTATTGGTAATTATTGGTTAACCTGTCTGTTTTCTACAGTAAACTAGGAGTCACTGGACAGTAAGAACTATTGTTGTATTATTTCTTTTTTACCTCCAGCCCTTTGCATGATGTTTGAAATACAGGACAGTTTTATGAAATGTATAGATAAATAAATAATTTTTTCTTAGTTGAAAGAAGAGACTGCTAAAAGCACAGGTGGGTTAATGAAACAGGACTGTTGTTAATGATAGATACTAGGGTTATGGGGTGGAATATGATTTACACTCACAGTAGCAGAGGCCTTGTAGCACTCAGCTATAAATTTTCATTTTAAAAAATCCTCTTCATGGTGATTGCAAATGGGCATGGGGTTTCTTTCTGGGGTGATGAAAATTTTCTAAAATTAGACTGTGATGATTGTTGTTACACGACTCTGTGAATTTACTAGAACCTATTAAATAGTACACTTTATTTTTTTTAACATCTTTATTGGAGTATAATTGCCTTACAATGGTGTGTTAGTTTCTGCTTTATAACAAAGTGAATCAGTTATACATATATATATGTTCCCATATCTCTTCGCTCTTGCATCTCCCTCTCTCCCACCCTCCCTATCCCACCCCTCTAGGTGATCACAAAGCACTGAGTTGATCTCCATGTGCTATGTGGCTGCTTCCCCCTAGCTATCTATTTTACGTTTGGTAGTGTATTTATGTCCATGTCACTCTCTCACTTCGTCCCAGCTTACCCTTCCCCCGCCCCATGTCCTCAAGCACATATATACAATGGAATATTACCCAGCCATAAAAAGAAATGAAATTGAGTTATTTGTAGTGAGGTGGGTGGACCTAGAGACTGTCATACAGAGTGAAGTTAAGTCAGAAAGAGAAAAATAAATACCGTATGCTAACACATATATATGGAATCTAAAAAAAAAAAAAGTACACTTTAAATGGGGGAATTTATGGTGTGCGTCTTCTATCTCCAAACTGTTCTTATAAAAAATCCTTCAATAAAAGGGCTCAGGACAAAAAATTACATCAGCTTATAAAGCACACAGCCACAGAAAGCAATTGCATAATGGAAGATACAAAAATACTGTATGAGGCAAAATAAGCCTTGTGGGAACCTCTATACCCTGGAGATACAGTGAATGACACCACTGCTGGGAATTGGCCTCTTAGCTCTGTGACTGTCTCCAACCAGGCGGGCAAGAAGTCTCCTCATAAGCTTGGCCCTCCCCTGGATCAAAAGCCTTCTCAGCATTCTGGGTCAGCCTGAGAGGGACAGAAAAATTGCTGCACAGGTCCTGTAAGTAAAATCATTTTGTTCAATGAAAAAGCTCAACTCTAGACAAGCCAAACTTTCTTACCCACAGAGGATAGTTTCCTCACCCTGTGCAGAACTAAATTAGTTAATGGGATGGTGGGCTGAGGCAGATGGTAGAATTTGTAGAATTATTTATTCTCGGGGAATCTATAAAGAAAGGGCATTTTGTTCTGCCAGGTGTGGGTGGGATACCCTGTTGCTCATTAGTCAAATGACTTAATCAGTTGCTAATATATTTATCCCGGTCAGTGGTTTGGTGCTCAAGAAAACCAAAGAGGTCTTCAGGGGCTGAAAATCTCATTTCTAAGCCCAGCGATTCTTATTAAAAATGGAAAAGTACCAATTTTGAACATCTACTGCATGCCAGGTACTGTACTAGACACAGTGTCTATTTTATCTCATAGATAAGGAAACTGAATCAAAGAAAGTTTACATTACTTGTAGGTTTCAGTGCATGAGCATTGGAATTAAAAAGAAATAGGAGCATGAACATTGGAATTAAAAAGAAATAGGTCTAGAATCCCAGCTCTGCTATTCACTAGTTGTATTAATCCTGTATATGTTTCATAACTTCTCTGAACTCAGTTTCTTTAACAGAAAAGTGATTTAATAATACTTGCCACATGGTATTGTAGTAAGAATGAAAAGATAAAATGTTTATAGAGTTCTTGGCAAAGTAACATTCACAGAACAAGTTACTAAATAGTAGCTGTTGTTATAAAATTTTTTGTTATTGCTGCCATACAAGATCTCAAAACTAGTTGGTTTTTGAGCAAGGATCTAAACCCAGATCAGTCACACAATAGCCGTGCCATTGGCAATGACTTGGACAATACTGATAATGCCATATGGTCTATCTAATTCAGCAGTTAAAGACATAGCCACAAGCTGCAGCTCATGGCAGTGCAATGAAAGAAGAGCATCATTGTGATCTAAGTGGACAGGAAAATTAGTGGAGAGACTATAGCTTATTTCTCACAAGAGAAAATGAAGGTTGTGCAGCGATTGGAGAGGATGAATGGGGATGATGTGCAGGGATTGAACAGATTCGATTGTGATGGCTGCAAAAAAAGAGTAACTTGGGGGAACTTTTGTGCTTCCTCCTAATAATATCCATTAGTCTTCCTTTATTTGTTGATATGAACAGTTTTGTGTTCTCAATTTAAGACAATTGCAATGAAATACAGCTTCAAGGTCCCACTACCAACCAGGCTGGTATTACTTAGCCTTCATATATAGACCTCCTGAGGCTCCAGTTTTTGACATTTCCGAAGTAGAATCAATACAAATTTAATGACAATGTGTATGTTGAGGATGAGAGAGAGAGGGAGAAGAGTGTGTGGTGTGTGCATGAGGTAGACAATTCTAAGCCGATGATTTGCTAGAATTTGATGTCATTTACTGATAAATGAAGCATTGGAGAGAGAGCCAGGTTTGGAATTGGACAGGGAGTGAGGTCTTTGTGGCTCTTACTGAGGTTGAGGTGTCTGAGGATGTATGAGTAGAGATATCCCTCAGCTATAGATAAAACAGTTTATTCACATTTTATTCACTGGCACTAAGCAGTGAGCTTTGATTTGTTCTCCAAACTGCTACCAGTTCTTTTTCTAAATCATCAATTTGATCTCCTCACTCTAGTTCCATGATTCATTACTGCCTTCAAGTTTAAGCCTAGAAATCTTGCCACAGCTTCAAAGATTCTATTAACTTTTGAAATACAGAACTCAGGAGAGGCCATAATTAGATTTAAGGTTTGCAAGTCATCTGGATATAAGTGCTATTTAAAACCATGGGAATAACTACTATATCCCAAGGAGAATATATGGAGAGCAAGAAAGAAAAGGAACTCCTTGGAAGAAAAACAGACTCCTAAAGAACAGCAAAATTACAAGACAGAAAACAAAAATATTATTTGATGGGTTTCCCTGGTGGCGCAGTGGTTGAGAGTCCGCCTGCCGATGCAGGGGACACGGGTTCGTGCCCCGGTTTGGGAAGATCCCACATGCCGTGGAGCAACTAAGCCCATGAGCCACGGCCGCTGAGCCTGTGCATCCCTGTGCTCCGCAATGGGAGAGGCCACAACAATGAGAGGCCCGCGTACCACAAAAAAAAAAAAAGAAAAACAAATATATTATTTGATAAACGGGGGTGGGGGAGGAATCTCACAGAATCACTACCATCGAAGCTAATAAAGGAGAAAGTTTCAAAGTGGAGGTAGTCAACACTGAGACAATTTGAGATAAAGGAGAGGAAAACAAATGTGAAAATAAACCTTTGCACTTGGTATTTAGAAAATCATTGGTGACATCAGTTGGAGAAATTTCTGAGAGTCATTAGGGAAAGAATCCAGATTGTTACTGAAGGTGAAGAAATAATAAACAAAAGCAGACTGTCTTTCAAAGAACAATTTTGTTATTATAAAAGATATGGCAGGAAATTGAGAGAGAAACAGTATTTATATCTTATTTCTCTCACTAGCTAAGCACAATGGCCAATTATGAAAGATGTTCAATATGTCTTGGTTGCATTGAATGTGTTGACAACATTGATATAAATGTGTGGGAAGCTTTCATTAATAGATTGGGGTAAAACTTGAGTATTGTAGACTGCAGAAAGGAAGTCAATGGTACTAAATAAGATGCTAACAAAGGAAAGGAATTTTGTTGGTGTTAAATTAGAAGAGATGAAGAATGATTTATTTACTTATTCATAAAATATTTGGAAATGCCTGGCTTTTGATGTTCTGAAATTAAAATCCAAGTCCCTTATCCTTTCCATGGAATTCAAGATCTCAATGTCCTTCCCCCCACCAGCCTTCTCTTGCTTCATTTCCCACAGCACCCAGCTTCACATTTAAGGCTCAGCATATTGATTTTCTTGTAGTCAGCCAACAAACTGTATTGTGTCATTATTACATTCAGCTTCTGCTCCCTTGTTATGTATGTCAAGAATACCTCTTTCCTGCTTTCCATCCTTGTGCACTCACACCCACCCATCAAAACTTTACACAGTTAAAATTCATCTACTCTGTTAAGGTTTCTTGGAACTAATTCCTCTTGACACACAGCCAAACACATTCATGTATACACGCACTCAGATTCTGTCACTCCACACTAATTTCTGTCTTATCTAAAGCATCTTACCCTTGTACACTCTATAACTAGCGGCATTTCTTCGTCTCTGATTCCTCTGATACACACGTTGCCGAATATAGTGTCTGGCATGTAGTAGGTGTTCAAAATTGGTAATTTTTTATTTTCAGAGGAGTCCCTGGACTCATTAAAGATAAGGTTTTCAGGGCTTCCCTGGTGGCGCAGTGGTTGAGAGTCCACCTGCCCATGCAGGGGACACGGGTTCGTGCCCCGGTCCGGGAAGATCCCACATGCCGCAGAGCGGCTGGGCCCGTGAGCCATGGTCGCTGAGCCTGTGCGTCCGGAGCCTGTGTTCCGCAACGGGAGAGGCCACAACAGTGAGAGCCCCACGTACCGCAAAAAAAAAAAAAAAAAAAAAAAAGATAAGGTTTTCAGCCTTATAAAGATGAGGTCCTGACAACCCCTCTGGTTTCCTCAGGCACCAAACCACCGTTATTTTACTTGCTTCGTACCCTTAGTGCTGACACAATACACACTGAGCTCCCAGTTTGATGTTGGAATGAATGAAGTGTTTATGACGGTTGATCAAGTGCTTAGGTGGGGTTAGTGGCTATGAAAGGAATAAGGAAACCTCTGTGTCTGAGCCCAGCATGGATGATGAGAGGGTGCAGGGATTTATGGTTGTAGACCAATGAAAAAGAAGGAATTCAAGGGAGTTCTCTTCTGCCAGGCTCAGCACAGATCAGTTCAACCTGCACTGTGAAAGGGAAGGGAAAAAATGATAAGAAGAATGAAAACGAGCAGTGAATAAATTGAATTACTGAAATAATGTAAGGGGAACCATGAAGATGTTAGGGTGAAAGAGAAATTGTTCAGATAGCAATTTATTTTTTTAAACTTATCTCTTATAAAATTTCCTAGAACTCAGTGACAAAAAGTGCAACTCAATCATTGCATATCACCGTGAAAATCACTGTGATAGGCAGAATTAATTGACAGAGGCCTTCTGCACTCTCATAATCGTTTTTATTATTCATCATAACACACTGGATATTGGAGTTATTTATAAACAGCAACATCCATTCTCCCTTACTTGATTATAAACTCTTTAAGAGGGGTTTTGTTTGTATTATATCTTAGCTTCTAACACAGCACTGTGCACAGAGTAGGTGCTCAGAAAATGTCTCTGAGAGTGTAAGGCAAGAGCAAAGGAAGAGATATTACAAGTTCATTCTGGCTCCACGTTTTCACATATGCCACTCTAAAAGCCTTGGAATACTTCATCTTGACATACACAAAACATAGAAATCTTTCAAGCACTGATTTTCTTGGAAAGCCTTCTCCAAATACCCCAAACCTTTTGTACACAGAATTGAAGTGATCCCTTTTTCATGATTACTCTTCTTCCCAGTAACCCCAGGAAGTTGTTAACTTGAAAAACTGAATCCCAGGTTCTGTGAATTAATAATAAATAAACAGGTCAAAGGCTTGTGGAAAATGAGAGGTGAACCGATTCTTTTCAATTATTATAAGTATCATTCATTTGATAGGTTTTTAGTTTATCTTTCTGATCAAGACATACTTTTTAAAAGTAAAAGCTATAAAAATGTTTTTCAGAAATCAATCTAGTTATGAAAAGTACTAACAGAACTTGTTAATCTTTCAAATTTTCAGAGTTAATTGTGAAATGCATGCCAGTTGGGCAAGACCATATCTACTTCGTTTCTATACATTTGTCAAATTCATGACACTCAATAAACAATCATTGGAAGTAGTATCCAAAAAAATTCCCTTTTTAAATAAATGTTCCCTTTTTTGTTAACTCTCATTTCCATTATGAGGTTTGATAACACATTTGACAGTAATTTGATTGGTTCTCTGAGGACACTCATTATTCTAAACTGGAAACTCTAAAGTCATAGTTCACTGATTTGGTCAACTCATGTAACTTAACACTCTTTTTTTCTCTAATTTTCCATTAATTTGAATTAAAAATTTCCCATTGTTAAAACTAAGAGATTTATTTAGGGAATTCTTGAGGTTGCACTTTGGGTGAACTTGTGAGGTCTGGAAACACTTAGGTTCCCCTGAGGAACATTAACATTGGCTACAAGTTCATTCTTGTAAGTACAAGTTCATTCAGACTCAACACTTTCACATACGCCATTCTAAAAACCTTGGAATAATCTAATAAACTAATCTCTGTTTTCCCCCAGACCCCCTCTTCCAACTCATACACACCCATTTACCCAGTCTGCAATTCTCTACTCAATGAAAAAAGAAATATAATGTTTGCAACAAAGTTTTATATTCCCCTCCAAAGCGAAACAATAACGTTCTATTAGGTGTCACCTGAGAAGTATGTCTTAACTAAATGGAGAAAATCTGTTCTTTGCTAATGGAGAAAAGCTAGTCTTCAAGCAGATTGAAGAAAAAAATATATTTGAACATGGCAGCACATTATAACAAGTGGGGGCAGAGGCCTCTGTAGGTGATAGGTCTGAGTTCTAACTCTACATCTCTCTCAAATGCAATTCCAGATGCTGTACTGCATGAGTCACTTGAAAGGTTAGATACTGTAGGCACCTGCTCATGACCGCACTGATGCCTAAGCCATTTATTATCACTTCATCTGTGTTGCTTTGCATTATAAGTATCTCTTTCTCAATATTTTCTGGCTTCCCAAATTGCCTGTAAGCTTCACTGCTTTCTGTTCTCGTGGCCAATGTAATATTGCTGCTCCAAAGCCCCAATCTATTTTTCTCTGATGCCAACTATACAGAAAAACATCCCAGAGAAGATGGAATATGATTGGCCAATCTTGGGTAAAGCATCTTTTCTTAGTCCAGGCATCTTTGGCTAGAGGAAAAGATCACATAGTATAAACCTAGCTACCAGCAAAGGGCCCCAGGGAAGAAAAATCATGGGCTGGGGAAAATACAAAAAAAAAAAAAAAAAAAGAGTACCTACTACAACAGTTGAAATCTTACAATTATTTTATCAATTTAAATGAGCCATTCATACTTACATAGTATATAGACATTCATCTGTGGTTAGTTTTTGGTTGAATAAAATTATTTGTAATTGGATTAATTTTTTAAATGTAGGTTTTTTTTTGTTATTCCAGAATTTCATCTTGGAATTCCGTACTTTTAATCCAGCATGTCAAACTTCTAGAATATCACATCCTCTTCCGTTATTTTCCTGCTAACTGGTGTTCCTGGGCTGGAAGCCTTCCACACCTGGATCTCCACTCCCTTCTGTTTTCTCTATGTAACAGCTCTCTCAGGAAACAGCCTGATTCTATTTGCCATTGTTACTCAGCCCAGCCTTCATGAGCCCATGTATTATTTCCTCTCCATGTTGTCTACCACTGACCTTGGCTTGTCCGTATACACTCTGGTCACCATGTTGGGTATATTCTGGTTCAATGCCAGGGAGATCAGCTTTACTGCCTGCTTGTCACAGATGTTCTTTGTTAAACTCTTCACTGTCATGGAATTGTCAGTGCTGTTGGCCATGGCTTTTGATCGTTTTGTCGCCATCTCTAATCCCATCAGGTATGCCACCATTTTAACTGACTCCAGAATAATTCAAATTGGAGTGACAATTGTGCTCAGGGGGACACTAACACTGACACCAATGGTAGCAATTCTTATGAGACTGTCCTTCTGCCACAGCCACGTGCTCCACTACTCTTACTGCTTCCACCCTCATGTGATGAAGCTCTCATGCACAGACACCAGGATCAACAATGCAACTGGGCTGACTGCCATGACCTCTACTGTTGGTGTGGACTCAATTCTCATCCCCCTTTCTTATGTTTTGATCATTAAGACTTTCCTCAGCATCACATCCCCAGAAGAGAGGAAGAAAGCCTTCAGCACCTGTATCTCCCATACTGGGGCTATTGCTATTTTCTATATTCCATTGATCAGTCTTTCCTTTGTTCACAGATTTGGGAAACAAGGCCCAGCCTATGTACATACTATGATTGCTAACACCTACCTGCTGATCCCCCCAGTCATGAACCCCATCATCTATAGTGTGAAGACCAAACAGATACGCAGAGCTGTGATAAAAATTCTCCATTCCAAAGGCACATAGAATCATAGAATTCTAGAGACAGTCTGTGTCAGGTCATATTATCAATAGAAAAGTAAATCTGGTGTTTGTTGAAGCTAACTGTGCAAATATTTAAAATCAAAGATGAAATATATTTAGAAAATCAGCTTGACTGACCTCTGTATTTTACAAATGAGGAGACAAGAGACATAAGAATGGGAGGAATGAAGAGCCTGTCTAGAATTTCTCCTCTGATCACTGTTTGTTCTAAAGAGTTTATCCTGCTTATGCTTGTTTATCCTGCCAGTAGTCTTTCTCTTTTTACTTTAAACATTCACGGCAGTTAGAATGGCACAGTATGAAAAAGTGACTCCTTTTTGAGAAATAGGTAGTATTTTCTAACTGTAATAATAATTGTGACTAGCATTTATTATTTCCTTTGACCAGTCATAGTTCTGTTTTTTACATATATTAACACATTTTTATATTCAAAACATTTACAAGGTAGTTACTTTTACTATCAATGGGAAAGTTGAAGCACAAAAATGTTAAGTAACTTATTTAAACAGCTAGTAAGTGACAAAGCCATATTTCACATCCACATGCAAACTGACTCCAGGGTCCCCCCACTCTTAACTTTAATGCTGTATTGCTGTATATAATATAAACTATATATATATTTATATATCTAGACTATATATATAATATAAACATTTATGTATATTATATATAATATAAACAAGATAATATACATTTACACATGAATTAATTAACTTATACTGGGGGACATAATTTAGTCAAACAAACAAAAAACAAAACTCTGTTCTCTAGAAATTTTCAACCAATTTATGGAAGAAAAGCCCGAAACAAAATCTTCAAACCTCACAAATGTATTTCTACCTGATGTTCTTCCCCAACTAAGCATATTCTAAAATTTCTTTCTGCCCTCTGTCAACATTCTGTCCCAGCAGAAACTGAAAAGTGACTAGAATTGCAAAGGAATTACAACTTGTGTTATCTACTTAGAATTGTTTTAACTTGTAGCATATTTTTATGTAATGGCTTAATCCAGCAAGTTAATTATTTTTTCCAAGCTGGGTATATCCCATAATTCTAGAAATTTTAAAGTACATATTTCAATAATACATTGGTGTCACTCACTAATGGTGGGCCCTATAGCTGGTATCAGATCCAGCAAGGAAGTAGAAGTAGTCATTCAAATCTACAGGGTATTTATTAAGTGACTACAGTACCGGCTACTAAATAATTAGGATGATGTCAAAATCCTCAGCATATTTGACAATAATATTTTTAGTCTCAATTATTGCTAGTCTTTATCTTCCTGATCTTTGTATGTTGGAATGTCTCACGACTTTGTTTTCAGACCTGTCTTATTCTTTGTTATATTCTCATTTTTGGTCATCTCATCTAGCATCATGTCTTTAAATACCATCTATATGCTGGCAAATCCCAAATTAATAGCTACAGTCCAGACTCATATCTAATTGCCTATGCATCACTATCTTCACTTGAACATCTAACAATCACCTTAGACTCATCATGTCCAAAACCATATCCTAATATTCACATCAAGGAAAAAACATTCTCAACCACAGTCTTCCATAACTCAGAAACTCTGCCTTTCAAGTTGCTGTGATAGAACACTTGGAGTTATTCCTGATATCTGTCTGTCTCTCCCATTCCACATCCAACCTTTTAGCAAATGCTGATGACTCTTCCAGGTATTCCAGATGTTGCTATCTGGAGTACAACTGCTTTCTACTACCTCAACTGCTACCCCCATGATCCAAGTCATCATCATCTTGAACTTGAAATATTATAGTCTCCTGGTGGATCTTCCTTTAATCCACTTTTGCTTTACAGTACAGTAAAATAAAGTAAAAGTACAGTAAAGTAAACTAATCCCCACCGTAGTTAGATGGATTATTTTAATACACAAGACAAATCATGTCACTTCCTCTGCACAGCATGTTCCAGAAGCCCCCTGTCTTACCCAGGGAACATTCACAGTCATTATAATATCTTGTAAGGATTTATGTGTTCTGGCTCCTCTCCATAATCTCAACTTCATCTCCAACTACTCTCCCCTTTATTTACTCTACTACACCCACACTAGCCTCCAAATATTCCCTTAAACTCACCAAGCATGCTTCATCTTCAGACTTTGCACTTGCAGACTTTGCACTTGCAGTTCTCCTTACTCGGGATGTTCTTCCTCCAGATGCCCCCTTGGCTTACTGCCTCTTACCATGCAGGCTCTGCTCATGTGTCCCCTTACTACAGGGTCCTTTATATATAAAAAATAATAATGACAACACACCTCTCCCTCAATTCCTGCCTGATTTACTCTCTCTTCCTTACCTACCTTGTTTTAATTTCTAGCACTTTCACCCTCTCCCCAACATATTACATACCTGTTTAGTTCTTGTCTCATTTCCCCATTACAAGGTAAGTTCTTTGAGAATAAGAACTCTTTGTTTCATTTATGTTATCTTCCAGACCCTAAAACAAGGCCTGCCAGATAGAAAAATCATAACATCTCTGGATGCTGTGGCTCCATTTACCACTCAAGTTTCATTGCTTCCTCTCTATGCTCCAGGCACAACAAACAACTTGCATTTCCTTAGCCCTGATTGCTCTATCTCGCTTTCAAGTCTTTGCACAAGCTGTCACCTCCACCTACAGCACCCTCACTCTCTCCCTTCTCCTGACTTAGGATAGAAATGACTTTCCTTCAGAGATGTTTTCATGACTTCTCAAGTCTGTCTGGTGTCCTTCTGAGGTGCTCCTACAGCACCTTCCTCCTGACATCCCTTTTTAGACTCTACTGTAACCGTTCTCCCCACAGCAGACTCTGCCCACTTCTCAAGACCAGGGACCATGTCTTAGTCACTATTGGACATAAGTAAAAAAGTGCAGATGTTGTGGACTTACAGACTGGATTTTTGCTTGTTTTTTCTACACGTGACATAAGATGGGTCATGGAGAAAGGGAGGAGGGAAAGAAAGAGGGGCTTGGGCTAGAGAAGAAGGATGGGGTACCCAGAGTCCTAAACATGGGAAGGAGAGGGAGCTTCAGTTTTAAGAACTGGACAGTCAAGATGTCCTCACTACTTCTACAGAGGTTTCTCCCCCAGCACACCTACCACCCACTAACATGTGAAAAGCCCCACTGTCCAACAATCCTAGAAACTTGTAAGTTTCCATTCCTAGGAAGTGAGTGTGTAATCTGGACACTTGGGGAATGGGTGTTGCAGAGTAAATGTCATCTGTGACCCAAGTGGACCAGCTCACCATGAATTGGAGACTTCCCTAAAAGCCAGAACAGTGGTGGATACATGGCCACTGTTGCAGTTACCTGAACCCAGAGTCCAAGTGAAAATCCTGTAAGTCCTTTAAGGCCCTATATTATCCAATTCCCCATTACCTCCCTGATTCTATCTGCCTACTATTCTTGCCCTGGTTCCCTCTGCTCAGGAACACTGGCCTACCAGATACTTTCCCTTCTCAGGAACTTTACTTGCAGTTTCTGTTCCTTCTTCCTGGAATGGTCTTCATCAAATATCTCCATAAACATATTTCTCACTCCCTCAGGCTTCTGAAATGTTTTCATTATGTGTGGCCTTCTGCACATAATGTTGTGCAGGAGCTTCATTTAAAATGTCAACTACCCCCTTGATATTTATCTGCTCCCTTCTTCCCTTTACTTTTCTCCATAAGACTACCTAACATCCTATTTCACTTTTTATATCAACTCCATTTATTGTCTGTCCCCCTAACCAGAATACTGCATGAGGGTGGGGATTTGTGTGTGTGGCATCTATTTTTCTTATTACATTGTAGGTCCCTGATAAATATTTGTTGAATGTGAATGAATAAAGAGTCAGAATACCTTGTTCTCAGGCCAATATTATAATTCATTAACTATGTGATCTAAGCAAAGAGGCTTTATGTCATGTATTCTTTATCTGTGACTCAGGTGCAATGAAAAGTGGCTTCCCTACCTCAAGGTCTGTGTCATCAACTGAAACAAAAGCTGGGAAAAGAAAAGCTCAGGAGGTGCACGACCTTATTTTGAATTATGGGACTACATTTTTGTGTACCCATCTCGGTAAAGAGGTTGTGAACTCCTAGAGCCCAGGGACCTAACTATATACCCACGTTGTGTCTAGCAAAGTAGCTGATGAGGAAAAGCATTAACCACTGTGGCTAACTGGAGTTTGAGTTTCTTGGAGGAGCGGAAATAGATTGTCTAGAGTCCTGTATGTGTAAGTGCGGGAGTCATGGCAGAGGCGGTAGGTCCCTGGTGATCGCCCTCCCACCCACCAGACTGAAACAGTGGGAAGCCAGTGGGAGTGACACACAAGTGGCCATGGAGGTATTGTCCCCTGTCTGGGCCCTCAGTCTATATTCCCCTAGCCTGTCCCCGTGGGCTTCATGGGCAGAGTTATAAATAAACCTGTGCTTGAAAGGAAAAGTCAGATTCAGCTGCATCTCAACAGGACTGTACCATATTCAAGTGAGTGCATCTTCACTGGGGTCAAGCAGACCAAGGTCCCTGCCATCCTGAGGGACCTCGAAGGCCCCACAAACTGTCTCATGGCAGGGGAAGGGGAAGCCCTTGCATCCCACACATACCTTCATGGGCCAAGACAAAATGTTCCAGAGCACTAGCTGACATCCAGAAAGGCTAGTGAGAGTAAATGCAACAACCACATTCAGACCCAAACTGAAGCTGAAACTGGGTCTGGCCAGGGGTCACTTTAGGCAGAAGGCCAGAGCACATAGGAGGGAAACATGAGGTCTTCTGGGATAGGTAACTGGGGAGATGTGATGATGGCCCCAAGTCTTAGGCTGTTACCAGCAAAGCAGAAAAGGGGCCCTGCGGAGAGAAGAGTCAGGGAGGTATCTGACTCTGAGACAAGCAGTGACCCTTCTGTCTGTCAGTGCTGATGCAGTAGCTTCAGAGGCCCTGAGAAAGGGGAAGTGTGTTACTGTGCTCCCCTTGCTACCCTCCATGCCTGTAAGCATCTGCATCTGAAAAAGGCTTTTCATTCTCTGACAGCAGCTGAGTGGGCCAAATCTGGGATCTAATATTTGCCAAGGAAGGTAGCTGTAATATCTTGGCACATGCTCTGAGAATGGAGAAGAACAAAGAGTAAACAGAGGTGTGAATTTTCTGACCTTTGAACCTTGGATCTGTTCTTCCTTGCTTATCCAAGATGAGGATAATCCAATTTAAAATTTTAGTTTTCATTTTATCATATTATATTCTAAGACCCATGTTTTCCAAACTCTCTCCACTAAGGCCAAATAGAAGGGCATGTCCCAGTAGCAGAAAGGACCCAGGTTAGGAGTAAAGAAGAATCCTGGGGGGAGGTGAACAGGTTAACCTGAATACCACTGATGAAGACACCTGCAGAGTTTATTCTCAAGATTCAGAAACTCTTCTTGAAGCTAAGCCCTTAGCTCTTTAGAGACAATTAGCTCTAAATACCAGGGCATCTAGGGAGCCTATCAGGGAGACAGTTTGATTATAGGTCAGAGAACAGGGTGAGGCAGGGCAACACCGGGCTTCCTAAAAAAGAAATGTCTCGCCTAACATGAATGGTCAGCAGAGGTTCCAAGAAAGATAAAGCTCTAGGAGTATTAGGAGTCAATCAAGTTCTCTTTGGGGCAGTGAGAGTGGCCTTAGAGGCAGCTTTTAAGTGTGGAGGAACCCATCAGCCAGGAACAGAGAGAAGAGCCTTGGCAGAGACCATGCCTGGCCGCTAGGATCCTGCCAGCACCTCCATCTCCCAGGAATTCATTGGAGGGAGCTACTGCCTTTCATTTGATGACCCCAGATAAGTTTCCTTGTTACCTTAAGAGATTGATTTTGGCCTTTTTTTCTTAGTTTTTATTTTTATTTTTTAATCACAATTGTGTTTTTTTCCTCTTCCACTGACCTTAGACCTGGGGACCTGGAATCCTGAAGATTTGCAAACAAAACAAAACCAAAAACCTCCCTATTCCCACTGTTTGGAACACCTTTTATTCCCTTCTCTGTTTGCTTAATTTTTACTCATGTTTCAAGACTAAACAGAAGGACCATCTTTTTTCAGGAAGGTTCCTCTGATCATGCCTTTCACCCTCCCGTGCATTAAATGCACATCTTTTGCTTACACTTATCCCAAGATTCTAATATTTGGGTTACTTGTCTATCTTTCACCCTAGACAGGGCATCTGAAGGGCAAAAGATGTGTCTTTGACTCTGTATCATCAGCATCTATCAAATAGCCTCCATATATAATAAGTCCTATAAGTAAATGCTTACAGAACCGATGAATGATTGAAGGGAAGGGAGGGGAAGGGAAGGGTAGGGAAAGGAAGGGTAAAAGGAAAACACAGCCTCTCAGGAAGAGTTTCCAGGTAAGGTATCTCTTAACACCGAGCTGAGAAAAGGGCAGCCCAGTATGCAGACAGTGAAGGTATGGGCCAGGATGAGTCATCCAGGGAATTTGGGAAGGATAGATTTTGAGATAAGCATTGTTATCTCCAGGTTCCCTTTTACAAGTGTAAATGGACTTAGAGAGTAGTGAATGATAAATGAATTTGAGCTGTCACTTTCCCTTTTGGCAGGAGGCTTCAAAGAGCCTTCGTATGAGAGAGCCCAAATGACTTGGAGAAGCAGAAAGAGAGAGTAGGGGAGGGAGAGCTAAGGTGCATTCAGTTCCCAGGTCTCCAGGGCCAGCCTCTCTGATTGTGCTCCTTATCCTAACAGGCTAGCAGGCTGCCAGTGTGACCTCACCTGCTCCAGTGCCCCCTTCTCCGTGCCAGCTATGAGTGCCTGCAACTTCACACATACCACCTTTGTGCTTATTGGTATCCCAGGACTAGAAGAAGCTCATTTCTGGATCGGCTTCCCCCTGCTTTCTATGTATGCCGTGGCAGTGTTTGGAAACTGCATCGTGGTCTTCATCGTAAGGATGGAGCGCAGCCTGCACGTTCCCATGTACCTCTTTCTCTGCATGCTGGCAGCCATCGACCTGGCCTTGTCCACAGCCACCATGCCCAAGATCCTAGCCCTCTTGTGGTTTGATTCCCGGGAGATTACCTTTGACGCCTGTATGACCCAGATGTTCTTTATTCATGCTCTCTCAGCCGTTGAGTCCACCATCCTGCTGGCCATGGCTTTTGACCGTTATATAGCCATCTGCCACCCACTGCGCCATGCCGCAGTGCTCAACAATAGAGTGACAGCCCAGATTGGCATGGTGGCCGTGGCCCGTGGATCCCTCTTTTTCATCCCATTGCCTCTGCTCATCAAACGGCTAGCCTTCTGCCAATCCAACGTGCTCTCACATTCCTATTGTGTGCACCAGGATGTAATGAAGTTGGCCTATGCAGACACATTGCCCAATGTGGTCTATGGTCTTACCGCCATTCTGGTGGTCATGGGTGTGGATGCCCTGTTCATCTCTTTGTCCTATTTTCTGATTCTACGGACAGTTCTGCAGCTGCCTTCCAAGTCAGAACGGGCCAAGGCCTTTGGAACCTGTGTGTCACACATTGGTGTGGTACTGGCCTTCTATGTGCCTCTCATTGGCCTCTCAGTGGTGCACCGCTTTGGAAACAGCCTTGATCCCACTGTGCATGTTCTCATGGGTGATGTCTATCTTCTTCTGCCTCCAGTGATCAATCCCATTATTTATGGTGTCAAGACCAAACAGATCAGAACGCGGGTGCTAGCTGTGTTTAAGATCAGCTGTGACAAGGACTTTCCGGCTGTGGGAGGCAGGTGACCCTTACCATGGCACTTCTATCCTTAATGGCTTGATATAACGATTTCCTAATGTTAGCTTCATCCCAGTTGCCCATAAACACATCAGTGCTTTTCTCTGGTTGGCTTCCAAACACTTCCTCTGCTTGGGGTGAAATTGTTGAGGCTCCCATAATTCTTTTCCACAGGTAAAAATACTATTGACATCCTTATTATATAAAAGGCTTAAATAATAAAATAAATCAATAGTAAAAGAACATAAAGAAGAGTGACAAAAAGTACAATTGGTTTTGAAATGAAGGAAAAATTGTTCTGACTAGTAATCCAAGAACCCTATAGTAAAACAATATGTAACATTTTTGCCGATTAAATTACAGTTTTTATTAATGAAAATTCACAATGAAAGAGTTTGTGTTGAAACACATATCCTCGAGCATCACAGCTGATGGTGTAATTGGCAAAATATAGCAAGAACTTTTTAAAAGTTACATGCTTTAGGGAATTCCCTGGCGGTCCAGTGGTTAAGACTCTGCGCTTCCACTGCAGGGGGCACAGGTTCAATCCCTGGTCAGGGAACTAAAGATCCCACATGCCGTGTGGAGTGGTCAATAAATAAATAAATGTTACAGGCTTTAATGCTGTAATCTCACTTTTGAAAATTTATTCTAACGAAATATCTCTACCTATGTGGTAGGTACTGTTTTTGACCCCTGTTACCAGTGAAAGAAATGAGGTTTACATTAACAAGAAAGCTAAGTCACACAGCTTGTGGGTGCTGTGTCATGATCTGAAATTAAATTTCATAACCAAATACAGTTATTTAATATCCATGCTATCTTGCTTCCTGTTTAACATCTGCCATTCATTTCCTCAGCCTGTGTAAATCCTGTTTTCTCTCTGCTGTGTGCCTTATGAGGTGAATGACTGTATCTGTATTGAGTGGTAACCCTGCCCTTGTTGTGAGCAACAAATCTAGGTTACTCTTCATGTTTTACAGTGACCCTTCATGTTCTACAGCCTGCTTCTTTCCAGATTAAGGGAGAAGATATCCTCTCAATCATGTCTCCCTTTTTTTAAGTGTATTCTGTATCTGTCAAACATTTCCAATGTCTGAGTTTCAACTTAGGTATAAGATATTATAAATTTTATTTAAAATTTTGCTAAGGGTAACACCTATTTCTTTCATGTTTATAGAATCCCATAAACTCAGATTTGGAGATGTGAGAAGCTCCCTGGTCTTCTTTCCCACCAGTGCAGAAATCTGAATGCATCTTTTCTCAAGATGGGCTATTCCCATTGTATAGTTGAGAAGGTCTGATGAGAAGCTAAAATCTGAAGGCAATCATTGGGCCTATGTGTTCCCTCAGTAGTTTCACCGAACAAGTCTCAGGTGGGGGATTAGGGTGGATAAACCATGGGGGAGACTCCAACCTGTGGGCTCTTTCTTAGGAGGAAGGAACCTCGGACTCTTAACCTCTCTTCTGGAGAAGGGTCTTCCTAGCATATGTATCTGTGAGCATCCAGTTGTGAGTCCCTGCCCAGAGGCATTAGAATGGGCTTCAAAGTCTTGCAGCTAATCAATGCAAAAAGACTAGGGCTGAGAGAAAGAGACAAAATGGAAGAAATGGATGATTTCCCTAAAGAAACGAAGGGGTGCTCATACTCTGCCAAAGTGGAGATTCAGGTATTAAGTCTCACCCCAAATAATGAGGTCAGGAGCCTCATTTTATGAGATTGAACCACCTATGTCTCTCCTCACAACTTCCATCCTCTTTTATTTTCCTGTGCATTACTCTACCTCGAATCATACCCTCCTGGCTTTTGCCATATACCTAAGAGGATGACAATTTAATAAAGTGTGTATCTCATGCTCCCAAATTCCTCACTGTTCACTGCAATACAATTTATTCATAGTCTATTGCTGTCTCCCCTACCCCTCCCTCCGCCCTAAGATTTTCACTTTTTTAAAAGTAGTCAAACGTCTTATATTCATAGCAACACTATTCACAATAGCCAAAAATGTGGAAATAACCCAAGTGTTATTCAACATATGAATGGATAAACAAAATTAGTATATACATACAATGGAATATTATTCAGCCATAAAAAAGAACAAAATATTGATACGTTCTACAACATGGATGAATCCTGAGAACATGATGCTAAGTGAAACAAGCTAGACACAAAATGACAAATATTGTATGATTCCAATTATATAAGGTACTAAAAATTCATTGAGACAGAAAGTAGAATAGAGGTTACCAGGGGATAGGGAGAAAGGAGAATGAGGGGTTATTGTTTAATGGGTACTAAGTTTGGGATGATGAAAAAGTTCTAGAAATGGATAGTGCTGATGGTTTCACAACAATGTGAAAATACTTAATCTCACTGTATTGTACACCTAAAACAATTTGTTAGAATGGTACATTTTATGTATGTTTTGCTATGATAAATAATTATCAAAGAAAGAATATAAAACATATCACCATCAATTTAATAACAAGAACATATTGAAATGATTGCATTTTGGATACACTGGGTTAAAGGAAATATATTATTAAGATATTTTAAAAAAGTATCCCAAAGAGGAAGATACTTAATCCCCATATTGAGAGGAGGACAGATCCTTGGGATGAGATTTAGGAGCTCAGAACCCCTCTTCTGCCACTAAGTGGTGACCTTGTCTAAATCACATCACATCTCTTTGAACGAAGTTTGTAAACTTGATGATTAAGTTAGATAAACTCTAAATCCCATCTCTATCCTAAGTATTATGTGCTCTGAGCATTAAGAAGCCAGGAACAATTCTAAAGGTCCTGCAAGTCTGAAGCTCTCCAGGGTCTCCTTGGGAACTGCTTTCTGACCCACATAAGAAAACCAGCCCCCTTCCCTGAGGCCACACATGCTATTTACCCAAACACAGTATCTATCAACTTGATCTCCTACTCCCCGATTCTGCCAATTATAGCTCTTTCCAAAATCAAAACTTCTCTCAAAGACTTAGGCTTTTCCACACAGGAGATATTCACGGGCTCTCTGAAAGGAAGCCCCGTCCAACAGAGAGAGCAAACCATTCTGACTCGTCAAGTCAATTCACTCCCTGTGAGGTTCGTTTCCCTCTTCTGTTTATTAGGAGCAATAATAGAATTGACCACTCAGTGATTTTGTGAGGATTATGTGCAATTATCCAGCACAATGCTTAGTGCAATATTTAATACATAGTATGAACTCAATAAATACTTATTATTATTATTATCATCATCATCAGGGAGGAGGTGGATAATAATTCCTGCCTCTCAGGGACATTGAGGGGATAGAAATGTGGGTTTCTGCCTTTGGCAAGCAAGGCACACAGATTTTTTTTAAACACTCATCTGATCACATTAGCCTGGGAGCTTGGAGTTTAGGACCTGGGCTTTTTTCCTCTCTTTCTCTTATACCAGTACCAGGACTAAGATTTGGGAGATGGAATAAAGGAAGGGAGTGTAGTAGATAGGGGAGGTGGGACTTACATGGGATTCAAATTGGATTGAAATGACTGATTTTATGCACTACAGGAGGAAGATCAACAGAAAGGCCATAGTTTTCAAAGTTGTCCCTGGAAAATGTGATTGCATCCTAGAAGGTGACAAACTAAAGGGGGGATTATGACCATTGCTTATTGCTTGTTCACACAGACCAGGGTCCTGGGAGAGTGTTTGCATTTTGTTTCCCAATGACCTGGAAGGGCTTCCAGGAGGAGGGCCTCTGGGTGCTTGGGGAGCTGAGTCAACTCGTCGAGGTAGTCGCAGGCAGCCCCTTCCATGAGAGACCTCTTGGTCTCAGGCAAGTGCTCACTGTAGTGAGAGTATCTTTCCCAGTGAAAAAGGGTCTCCAGGGACTGAGGACCATAAAAGTACTGCCTTGTTCCCAGCCATGTTTATGTTGGCCTGGACAGTGGACAGTACCAGTTTAGGTAGCCAATTCCCCATGAGAGCCAAAGTGTCTGAGGTTGCCCTGTAATCAGGACAGCTCCCATCACTCCCCAGTAATTACATGTAGCCCCCATCTCTGAGCAGCACATCATTTATCCCACACTGGACTGACAAGAAATAAGGACAGAACATAAGTTTGTTTTTTTGTTTTGGGGGATAGATATTTCCTCAGGCTTTTTTTATTATTAGAAGAAAAGATTTACTCTCAATACAGATTTAGGACCAGAGATTACCAGAATCAACATATCTGAAATTCTTTCCAATGATGATCACCACGAATTCTCCCAACTGATGCCAGAATTCATGCCCAATGCCTATTTTTTTTTTTTTTTTTTTTTTGTGGTACGCGGGCCTCTCACTGTTGTGGCCTGTGGAGTGCAGGCTCAGCGGCCATGGCTCACGGGCCCAGCCGCTCTGCAGCATGTGGGATCCTCCCGGACCGGGGCACGAACCCGTGTCCCCTGCATTGGCAGGCGGACTCTCAACCACTGCGCCACCAGGGAAGCCCCCAGTGCCTATTTTTTAATGTCATTTAACATTAAACGTTCGAGGATAACTTACAATGTTCTAGGCTCTGTAAAAAAAATGAGGAGGATACAAAAATAAACAATAGTGGATATTGTAGTGTATGTCAGATATTATCCGAAAGAAAAGAGATAACAAATGTTGGCAAGGATGTAGAGAAAAAGGAACATTTGTGCACTGTTAGTGGGACTGTAAATTGGTGCAGCCACTATGGAAAACAGTATGGAGATCACTCAAGAAATTAAAAATAAAAATGCCATAAGCAAGCATTACCTCAAAGAGATATCTGCACTCCCATATTGATTGCAGCATTATTCACAATAACCAATGTATGGAAACAACCTAAGTGTCTGTCAGTGGATGACTGGATAGAGAAAATGTGATAGACATGTATATTACATATACATATTATATATATATATATATATATATATATATATATATATATATATATATATATATAAAATATACGGAATGTTACTCAGCCTTTAAAAAGAAAGAAATCCTGACATTTATGACAAGATGGATGAAACTGGAAGGAATTATGCTAAATGAAATAATTCAGACAGAGATAGACAAATAGGGCACATTATCACTTATATGTGGAATCAAGATGAAAAAAAGTCAAACTCAAAGAAACAGAGAGTAGAAAGGTGATTGTCAGAGGCTGGGGTAGGGGAGGTGCAAATAGGAAAACATTGGTAAAAGAATACAAACTCTTAGTTATAAGATGAGTAAGTTCTGAGGATCTAATGTATAACATGATGACTGTAGTTAATAATACTATATTGTATAATTGAAAATTGCTAAGAAAGTATAACTTAAGTGTTCTCAGTGAAAAAAAAATTCGTATTTGAGTTAAGTTGTTAATTAACTGAATGGTGGGAATCCAATTCTTTCACAATGTATATGTATATATAATCATCACATTGTACATTTTAAATATATTGCAGTTTTATTTGTTAATTAGATCTCAATACATTCATAAATTAACTCAAAGTCAATCACTGACCTAAATGTAAAACTTTTTAGATGTACGCATAAATCTGTAAAACTCTTAGAAAAACATAAAAGAAAATCTTCAGGATTTAGGGCAAAGCCTTCTTAGTCTTGACACCAAAAACATAATTCATTTAAGGAAAAACTGATAAATTAAGCTTCACTAAAAATAAAAATTGCTGTTATGTCAAAGACTCAGTTAAAAGGATAAAAAGACACTATATGGAGTGTGAGAATATGTGTATGCAAATTATATATCCAAAAAAGGCCTAGTGTCTAGAATATAAAAAACTCTTAAAATTCAACTAGAAAAAAATTCTAATTAAAAATTGGCAAAAAACATAAAGTGATATTTCATGGGAAAAGATACATAGATGCAAATAAACACATGAAAAGATGTTCAAAGTTATTAGACAGTAGGAAATGAAAATTAAAACCATGGTGAGACATCAACACACATCTGCTAGAATGGCTAACTGTTTTTACAAACATGAAAACATCAAATACTAACAAGGATGTGGGGAAATTGGATACTTAATTCATTGCTGATGAAATGTGAAATGGTATAGCCAGCCATTCTGAAAAACATTTTGGTAGTTTCTAAAAAAACTAAACATGCAACTGATATATGGCTGAGCATTTGCACTCTGGTATTGATCTCAGAGAAATGAATTATTTGCACTGAAAGCTTGTACACAAATGTTTATAGTAACTTTAAAATAATAGCCCAAAACTGGAAACAACACATATGTTCTTCAACAGATGAATGGTTAAGCAAACAGTTTAACATGCCCTACAATATTGTTAGTCATTTAAAAAGAATAAACTATTGAAGATGATGGAGTAGGAAGAAGACCCTGAGCTTAATTCCTCCCACGGGTAGACCAAAATTACAACTATTTACAGAGCAACTATTTATGAGAATGACCTGAGGACTAGCAGAAAAGATTTTCCACAGCTAAAGATATAAAGAAGAAACCTCAATAAGATGGGTAGGAGGGGCAGAGACAGTGTAGTCAAGACTCACATCCCTGGGAAGGCAATGCACAAACAGAAGGATAATCACAATAGAGGTTCTCCCCAAGAAAAAAAATATCCAAGTCCTACATCGGGCTCTCCAGTTCAGGGGTCTTGTATCAGAAAGATGAAACCCTGGAACATCTGGCTTTGAAGGCCAGTGGGATTTGCATATGGGAGAGGTAGAGGGCTGTAGGAAACAGAGACTCTGCTCTTAAAGAGCACACACAAAATCCCCATGCTCTGAGTCCCAGCAGAAATTAAGGAAATAATCCCACTTACAATTACATCAAAAAGAATAAAATAACCTAGGAATAAATCTAACCAAGGAAGTACAGTAACAGACCTTTACTTGGAAAACTATAAGACTGATGAAAGAAATTGAAGATGACAAACAAATGGAGATATATGTGTTCATGAATTGGAAGAATTAATATTGTTAAAATGGCTATACTACCAAAGGCAACTTACAGATTCAACACAATTCCTATCAAAATGCCAGTGGCATTTTTCACAGTACTAGAACAAATAATTCTAAAATTTGTATGGAAACACAAAAAAGACCCCCAATAACTAAAAGAATCTTGAGAAAGAAGAACAAACCTGGTGGTATCACATGTCCTAATTTCAAATTACACTACAAAGCTACAGTAATCAAAACAGTATGGTACCAGCACAAAAACAGACACATAGATCATAGAACAAAATAGAGAGCCCAGAAATAAACCCACACTTAAATGGGCAATTAATCTATGACAAAGGAGGGAAGATTATACAATGGAGAAAAGACAGCCTCTTCAATAAATGGTGTTGGGAAAACTGTACAACTGTATGCAAAAGAATCATACTGGACTACTTTCTCACACCATATACAAAAATAAACTCAAAATGGATTAGACTTAAATGTAAGACCTAAAACTATAAAATGTCTAGAAGAAACATAGGCAGTACATTCTTTGACAAAAGTCTTAGGAATAATTTTTGGATATGTCTTTTCAGTCAAGGGCAATAAAAACAAAAATAAACAAATAAAACATCAAACTAAAAAGCTTTCTTTTGTACATCAGAGGAAACTATCAACAAACCCAAAAGGCAGCCTACTTAATGGTGAGAAGATATTTGCAAATGATGTAACTGATAATGGGCTAATATCAAAAAATATACAAAGAACTCATACACTCAACATAAAAACAAACAAACAAACAAACTTATTAAAAAATGGGCATAGAACCTGAATAAACAGTTTTCAAAAGAAATACAGATGGGCAACAGACACATGAAAAGATGCTCAACATCACTAATAATCAGAGAAAAGCAAATCAAAACCACAAAGAGCCACCACTTAACACCAGTCAGAACGGCTATCAACAAAAACAACAAATAACAACTGTTGACAAAGATGTGTAGAAAAGGGAACCCTCTTGCACTGTTTGTGGCAATGTAAATTGGTGCAGCCACTATGGAAAACAGTATGGGAGTTACTCAAAAAATTAAAATTAAAACTACCAAATGGTCCAGCAATTCCACTTCTGTGTTTTTATTCTGAAGAAAACAAAAACACTTATTTGAAAAGATGTATGCACCCCTATGTTCATAGCTGCATTATTTACAATAACAAAGACATGGAAGCAGCCTAAGTGTCCATTGATAAATGAATGGATGAAGAAGATGTGGTATATACAATGGAATATTACTCAGCCATAAAAAAGAATGAAGTCTTGCCATTTGCAATAACATGGATGGACCTGGAGGATATCATGCTAAGTGAAATAGTCATACAGAAAAAGACAAATATTATATAACTTCACTTATATGTGAAATCTAAAAAACAAACAAACAAAAACAGAGTCATAGATACAGAGGACAAACTGGTGCTTGCCAGAGTGGAGAGGCGTGGAGGGATGAGTGAAATAAGTAAGAGAGATTAAGAGTTATAAACTTCTAGTTATAAAATAAGTAAGCTCGGCTTCCCTGGTGGCACAGTGGTTGAGAGTCCGCCTGCCGATGCAGGGGACACGGGTTCATGCCCCGGTCTGGGAAGATCCCACATGCCGTGGAGCAGCTAGGCCCGTGAGCCATGGCCACTGAGCCTGCACGTCCGGAGGCTGTGTTCCGCAACGGGAGAGGCCACAGCAGTGAGAGGCCCACGTACCGCAAAAATAAATAAATAAATAAGCCATGAGAATGTCATGTACAGCATAGGGAATATAGTCAGTAATACTGCAATAACGTTGTATGGTGACAGATGGTAACTAGGTTTATCATGGTGATCATTTTGTAATGTATAAAAATATTGAATCACTATTTCAGACATCTGAAACTAATACAATATTGTAAATCAATTATGCTTCAATTTAAAAAAGGTACGAACTATTAATACATGGAATAAGCTGGATAAATCTCCGGATAATTATGCTGATACAGATTATATACTGTATTATATACTGATTATATACAGATTATATACTGTATCACTTCATTTATATAACAGTCTTGCATTGACAAAATTATAGAGATAAAGAACACACTAGTGATTGCTAGGGATTAAAAAGGGGATGGGGACGGAGGGAAGTGGGCATGGCCATAAAAGAAAAAATGAGGGAACCTTGTGATGATGGAAATTTTAAGTATCATGACTGTAGCAATGTCGATATCCTTATTTTGATATTGTACTATTGTTTTGCAAGATATTAATTTTGGGGGAATTGAGTGAAGGATACATGGGATCTCTGTATTAAGTCTTACAGCTGCTTATGAATCTACAACTGCTCAAAAGGATTTTTAAAAAAATCTTGAAGTGTCTCAGGTTCTGCTATGGCATTCAGAATTTTTTGCTGTAAGTGGCGGGCAGCCAACAAAGAAGTGGTTAAAAGGATGGAGATGGGGTTGACATGAAACACACATGCTTTAGAATGGTCTCTCTGGCAGGGTGTGGCTGTAGGAGTGGAAGCAGGTAAGAGAGCAGATGGGCTGGGCAAGACTCTTAGAGATGGCACACTTGATGGCCTTTGTTTCTCACTGTGAAGTTAGGAACAGTAACAAATTAGCTACGGAGAGTAAGGTGGCAGGTTGGATAAATAGCTTGAGAAGAATGGTGACAATTTAAAAACTGAAAGGAAAATTATGGAGTACTGCTAAAGTCTCAGCTCAAGTTAATGACCATGACTTTGTTTGGATGTAAGATTTCAAAGTTAAGTAAGTTTTCCTAAGTTTACTGATCACCTCTGGAGGAGAAAGGGAGACAGACTGGGCCCAGTTCAGATGGGAGAGTGCAGCCAAAATCAAAGAGGAGAAAAGTCAAATGTGTTCATAGAAAGCAGCTCCAGGTGAATGAGTGTAGTCCAAATTGATATAGGAAAAAGCTGAGGTCAGAGCTATTTTGGAGTAGAGCTCTCAAGAAAGTGAGAAAGAAGGGACATAGAACTTGTATGTGGTGAGAAACTGAGCAAGAAACAGAGAAGAAATTGAACCAGTTCTTTCTTTCTTTCTGGCTGCGTTGGGTCTTCGTTGCTGTGCGCAGGCTTCTCATTGCGGTGGCTTCTCTTGTTGTAGAGCATGGGCTCTAGGCACACGGACTCAGTAGTTGTGGCTCGCGGGCTCTCGAGCGCAGGCTTAGTAGTTGTGGCGCACGGGCTTAGTTGCTCCGTGGCATGTGGGATCTTCCCGGACCAGGGCTCGAACCTGTGTCTCCTGCATTGGCAGGGGGATTCTTAACCACTGCGCCACCAGGGAAGCACTGAACCAGTTCTTAATGGCTCTGCAGTTCATATACTTTCCACTAAGTTCCCTCCTTTTTGAACCTGTTGGATTCAGCAGGTCAGCCCCAGGATAGGAGTGTGAGCAGAGTCTGTGCTAGCTCCAGCCTGGAGCTACAAGCCTAGAGTCTTGGAGTCTGTCCCAGAATGAGACCTGACAGTTTAGAACAGGGTCTGTGGGTCTTTCAGAAGTCTGCCCTCTCCCCACTTGCTCTAGGAAGGCTTCCCTGATTCCCTCTGCCTGGGTTAGGCCAACACTACTAGGCTCCCAACACACCACTCCATAGCCCCCACCCTCTACAAAAACTGGCTACTCCTGCCAGATTCGTCCTGGGGCCTGGCTAAGAGGAGGCTGTCTTCAGGAATATTGTCTTGGAAGGATTTCAAATGCAAATGGACTGTTGAAGCAGATAGTCTTTGAAGATCATTCAAACTTGGTGGGGTATTGTAGAATCTATGAGTCTGTCTCATTTTCCCCCTTATTGTTCGGTTCCTCCAACCACTTCCTGGTTCCAAAAGCTAGCCTGAACTTGTTCACTCCTCAGGGACCTGAGTGGAGTGACTCCTCTGTGGCTCAAGCCTGGCCTTCCCTGGAGATAGGCACTGCAGCTAAACATCCCAAAGACATCCTGGGCTCTTGCAGGATGTGGAGTGGCAGAACAGCTGGGGACAACAGCCAGGTTGAGTAACCTGGACCCTCAACACACCCTCTTCTCCACTTCCAGGATGGGTGGCCACCAGCACCTCATCCTCGACCATCCAGGTGGAGGTAACAGTGGGAAAGGTCTGGAAGTCAGGCAGAAGAAAGAGACATAACCAGTCTTGAACAATAGGAGACAGTAGTGCCATCTTGAAAAGAGGAGCTGAAGGAGGCTACCTTCCTGAGGGTCAGGAAGCTTACAACTCAGAGAAGAAGTGGAATCCCAGTCCACATTTCCAGGGAGAGCTGTCCCTCATAGTCTCTGCAGAGAGAGAGTAGATGAGGGGAAGTGTCAAGTTCTCTCGGCATCTGGTATTCATTTTCCTTATTTATTATCAACCCATTTTATACTCTAATATCAAAAAAATTAATTTGGTTCATGATTTCTTTATTTCAAAAAATTTTATAAAGAATTTTCCTCTCTCTTTTGAATAATTCCTTATCTCAAAGAGTATTTTTACATATCTTTAACTTGTTTTATCCCTTATAATTGTTTACAAAATATGTCTGCACAAGTTCTGTGTTGGAACTTCTCTGTTTATTTGTTTTTGAATGGAATGAGTTCCATCAGGTTTTGATGTTGCTTAGAAATAGTGTCTGAGAGAGAAGGGATGGAGGACTCCAGAACTACACTGTCAGCAACTTTACTTCACTGCATTTTCTTTAAAAGGCTTCTACCAGAATATGCACAATCCTCTGCTCCAGAGGGACAATGCTTGTCACCCTCCTAAAATAAAGAAAAAAAGAGAGGTCAGTCCTACTTTCAGAGTGAGTTGATTATGTTGGCTAGATATGACATAACTGTAGACCGCAGGATTCAGACTAAAGCCCCTTGTAGTTCTCTGACCTATTTTTGGTGGATTTTTCATCTCTGCTAAAAGATATTTGTGAGGCTGTTTCCCTTATATTCTTTTATTAACCTACTTTTAAAGAGTTTTTTGTTTGCTTATTTACTTGTTTTGTTTTATATTGAGATTTAAAAGAAAATCCAAGAAAAACAGTTATAATAAGCCCATGCTGTCAACCCTTCAGGCTTCCACAGTATGTTTGAAATTTATTTCCATGAGGCCACTGCTTCTTGTTTAAAAATAGATCATTTTTTATTAGATTCTTTACGATCATCTCACATTTTTAAAGAAAGCACTGCTTTCTTCAATATGTGAAGAGATCAGCATTTCACGTATGAAATGCTACTTTTGTAGTCAGTGGGTTTAAATTATACTTATTCTCTAGTTTGCTTTTAGATGGAGTACATTTTTCAATCTCTTTCACATTTCATATTTGCTGTTGTGTGTGAACCCATGTCACCTAATATCAGAGCTGGTGTTTTCCCAATGTTTTTGTCTTGTCTTATTTTTCTGCCCAGATTGAAGAGGTCCCCTCTTTCTGAAGAACTCATCTGTGCCCCAAGGATGCTCCCTTCCCAGTCCTTTGCCAACATCTTCTTCTTCCAGCCATCTGCTTTCTGAATGATTGGCATCAGGGCTGGAGGCCATTCATGGCTGGATCTCCATCCCCTTCTCCCCCATGTTCACTGCGGCCCTCACTGGAAACTGCCTGATCCTCTTGGCTGTGAGGAGGACCCCCAGCCTGTACCAGCCCATGTACTACTTCCTGTCTATGCTGGCCCTCATCGGTGTGGGCCTCACCTTGTCCACAATGCCCACCACGCTGGCTGGGCTCTGGTTTGACCATCGGCTCATCAGCTTCAATGCCTGTCTGGGCCAGATGTTCTTCCTCCACTTCTCTGTGGTGGAGTCCTCAGTGCTCCTGGCCATATCTTTTGACTGCTTTGTGGCCATCTCCAACCCCCTGTGCTATGCAGCTGTCCTCACAAACAATGTCATCATCAGGATAGGGCTGGCCTGTGCTACCCTGTCTCTCTTCCCAGTGCCATTCCTACTTAAATGTCTGAACTTCTGCCCTAATAAGACCCTCTTATCCCATTCATTCTGTTTCCATCCTGACGTGATGAGAAGAGCCTGTGCTCACATCACCATAAACATCCTCTATGGGTTCTATGTGGTACTGTCCCCTGGGGGCATAGATTCCCTGCTCATTGTCCTGTCCTACACTCTCATCCTGCCCACGGTCCTGGGGCTGGCCTCTTCCAGGGAGCTCATCGGGCCCTCAACACCTGTGTCTCCCATATCCTGGCCATCTTTGTCTTCTTTATTCCAGGTATCACCATGTCCATGATCCACCATTTTGGGAGGCACATGCTCCCCATTGTTCATGCCTTTGTTGCCTATGTGTACCTGCTGGTGCCCCCTGTGCTCAACCCCATCATCTACAATGTCAAGTCCAAGCCCATCAGGGAGGCCATGCTCAGGGTCCTGAGGGGGAAATGTCAGAGTTGATGATGCAGGATGCCTGCAGGATTGGGACCCTGAAAAGAGTTTGGTAAGCCAAAAAAATAAACTTCTGGATAGATCAAGTCCCACCCATAGTTTCCTTTTGGGCATCTGGGAAAAAAAATAATAGATAATTATGAGAGACTTTCATTTATTTAGTCTCTCACTTATTTCACATATATTTTCTCAATGCTAACTTCTTTCAGGTCCTATGTTAAGTACCAGGAACACAGAAATGATTTATAAATGGTCTTGCCCTTCAAATATCTCACCTTTGAATATATATGAAAAATACCCAAGGGGGACTTCCCTGGTGGCACAGTGGTTAAGAATCCGCCTGCCAATACAGGGGACATGGGTTCGATCCCTGGTCCAGGAAGATCCCACATGCAGCGAAGCAAATAAGCCTGTGCACCACAACTACTGAGCCTGCGCTCTAGAGCCCGCAAGGCACCATACTGAGCCCATGTGCCACAGCTACTGAAGCCTGCATGCCTAGAGCCTGTGCTCTGCAACAAGAGAAGCCGCCGCAATGAGAAGCCCATGCACCGCAACGAAGAGTAGCCTCCGCTCACCACAACTAGAGAAAGCCTACGGGCAGCAACAAAGACCCAATGCAGCAAAAAAAAAAAAAAAAAAAAAAAAGCCCAAATAAGAAAGTGTTTAATACAGTGTAATAAGCTCATTGTTAAAGGTTTGTGCAGAATTCTGGGTAAGCAGAGGAACAAGTTATTTACCTCAGTGTGCTTTGGCTTTCTCTACAATGGGAATATTATAGTGTCTATCTTATAATGTTGTTATAAGGATCAAGGTGTGGAATGTAATGTACAACATATAGTAAATACCAATAAAAGTTTTCTCTTGTTATTATTGTATTAATCACTCATTTATTCATCAGAACCAATGTTTGATCTCTGGCTAATTTCTGAGACCTCAGAAATGAACCAGACTCAAATTTTTGCCTTTGAGAACCTCATTGCCTATTTGAGTAAAGAGAAAATAAGTAGGCAACTATGATAACAAGTAATAAGTTATTGATGCAGGGTAAGCACAGGGATGTGTAAGAAAAAAAAACCCAGTAGAACTGTCTGGTTTATGCGTTTTCTGGAGGCTCTGTCTGGGCTAGATCCTTTGAAAAATAGAGTATATTATGCAGATGCGGGAATACGGAGTAGTTTGGGGCAAGTGGAGAAAGAGTAGGAGAGGATACTGCAAATGGAGGAAACAGCAAGTTTGCTTTCTTAGAAGAACAAATGGTTTAGTGTGATTAGAGAAGAGAAGTGGCAAAAGATGAGGCTGGAGTAGAAGGCAGGGCTCAAGCAAGCAGAACTTTTAAAAATATAGTATATGCAAAGGGAGTTGGGTCTCTTCCTGGGTACAAGTATGGTGCTGCTTCCAGTGGGTCATGCTCCACTATAAAGAGCAAATGGGATTTTGAAGTGAGATCTTAAAGGAATCTTTGTATGTTTATACAGCACTTACTATCTTCTACTTTATATTCTAGTGATAATGAAATTACAGTGACTCCCATATCAAGGACTTTTTCTTTTTCTTATTTGTCTCCTAGAAGTAAAGGCCCAGCAGAGAATTTGTGCTTGGTGATGATTTGCCAGAGTGAATTTTCCAAAGACTAAAAGGGCAGAACCACACCCAGAAGAGAACTCAGTATTCTAGGTCTGCTGAAACTTTAGAGTTTTTTATTAAGTTGAAATAGGCTGTGAACCGATGGAAAGACTATTAGACTAGACATCAGAAGACTTAGATTCTAGTACTGACCTTGATATTATTTTCTTCCCTGTGTTCTTTTGAAAAACACTTTCTCAAGTCAGAGTATTAGTTTCTGCATTTGAAATATAGGGATAATAATACTTCCTTCATTCCACTACAAGAGGGATAAGATAATAAAATGAGGAAAAGAAATAACAAGGTTCTTGAAATCCAAAATAAAGTACATTTCTTTAAGCAAATATAGTTCCTAAAGTTTCATTTCTTCCCCTATTTTTTATAGTTTGTGATGAAATTTAAAGAAAATATCCCCGTGACCATTGGTCAAAGTTTGGGGGACTACTCTTAGACAGAGGAAATCAAGGTGGATATAAGAAGAGGAAAATTGAGAAGTTAAATGGTACACAGTTTGGAAAATGCCCTCTTCCTAAAGTCTAAAACTCTTAGGACTCTATGTAAGACTCTTAGGTTGATTTCTCCCAGAAGCAAATTTTGAGACAAGACTTAATTACAAGTAGTCTATTCAAGAGGTTTTTCCAGGAAGTATTGTTAAAATAGAGAGAGAGAGAAGTAAGCAAACCAGTAAGGGTGAGTGATTGAACGTGTTACCTGTGTGAATAAAAGGGGTGAAAACGCAAGGAGTAATTTGGAAACACAGTGTAGAATATGCTTCAGAGTTATCACCACTGTGGAGCCAGGAAGGTGAGATATTTACCCTCCCGTTTGTCATTGGCTGAGAGCTGCTTCCTAGCACTTCATGTCTGCCCCTGTGTGATGGAAAGAAACCCTCCAGGTGGGGACTTATAATTGGGATGCAGGAGGATGCTGTCGGGATAGAAAAGTGAGTGCTGAGGGTTATGGGAGGGGTGCTCGGTGTACACCACACTCTTCACCTGGCATCACTCGGATCACAGGTTTACACTAAGTTAACTGCATCCATCACTCATCCTTCACGGTGGTGGCAATTTCAGAAAGAGAAGGAAAAGAAAAAGATTTATAACTAAACGTATAGAGGAACAATCTAGAGGTCCCATTACTCTGACTGGTCCCAAGGTAAAATTAATATTCATAATTTCCCTCTTTTACCACCCATTCTAGATTCTACCCTTTCATGGTCAGACTTCTTACCCAACAGCAAGCAACCCAGACCTTTTCCTTAAGGAAGGCGCCACCTTTATAAGCAATTTATTTGTGTTGGTCTCTAATGTTAACAAGTCAGACATTCATCAGTGGCAGTAACTAGATTTGCCTTGGGGAAAGGGAGTTTATTTCATTGGACTGTTGCTTACCTCCATCTCTGTCACCCTGGTCACTCAGTATAAGGGCCCATCATGCAGGCACTGGGGTGAGGAGGGACAGAAGCTTGTTGGGCATGGATGTGTCATCCTGTCATCCTGTTTACCTGGTTGTTCAGCGCTTCCTTTAGGATGGAGACTCTCTGGTGAGCATTAATGTGAGACATAGATTTGCACATTTTAGTTACATTCTCATATAGCCATTCACATATCTTCCCCAGACTTTTTTGTTTTCAATCTTCCAATATTTCTTCTTTCAGGACTCCTCACTATTCTACAGGACCACCTCTGAATAAAACTGTAGTGAGGCAGCACTATTTGTTTTACTTCTACCTACATATTAAGCAACTCCAACCATGAATCAGGCCCAGCTTACTTCCTCCTCCATCAGTTAGACATAGGGAAATCCCCATGAGACTGTAGGTACAGCTGAGGAAGAGGCATTGATGCAAAAGAGACAGGTGACAGGAAGTCTAGGCCACCTGTTTATGTAACTCACTTGTGCCTGCTAAACTTGTACCAGTATAATTCATAGTACTGTCCGTACTCACCCTTACAACATGAGTAGGCCTGACAATAGCCATTTAAAATAGGCAATTTTAGTCACATAGTCACTTGATGTCCCATGATCAAGTGCTTAATTCCTATTAGGGTCCAGTAACATTCCTATACCTGTCTTTTGAACAGAGAGGACTCTGCTGGAGACAGCATGGCCTTGCTCCAGAAACCTAGGAGTCTGTGCTGCACCTCTCCTATTAGGGCTTTATGGAGACTTCACACATATTTATTTACCACAGATACAACAGGCATCATGGTTTTACCAAGTTATATGGCCCAAGTGACATAGATTTTTGCATCACTTGCTGCAAAGCCCTCTCTTGTTCTAGGCCCTCTCAAAACTGACAGCCTGCTACACACCTGTTGAATTATTCCTAAGGGTATATGTGCTCTCTCTAAAATCCAAGGAAGACTAACAGGTGCTGTGCCTCTTTGCTGACAGCAGGAAGGACAAGGTGCAATAACATGCCTTTTGCCTTGGAGAAGGTATGCTGACAGGACACAGAACACTAAACCTATAAGAACTTCACTGATGTGTCAGGCGGCCTAATGTTTGAGGACTTTATCTCCCACTCTGTGATGTGTATATGTCTTACGAGGGTATTCAGAGTACTTACCACTTCCTGGTTTCCAAAACCTTGGTTAGTTATCTCAATATCCATGTCCAAACATCATGTTCCTTCAGTTCTTAAAAGCCCTTTTGGTGAAAAGCATCTTTCCTTCTGTGACATAGGCATTACTTCTTTTCTCATGACCTACTGAGTGTTCCATCTAGTTATTAGTCACAAGTAGTCTTACCTCCATGTTGGCTAACTCTGCCTCTTTCCAGAAAATAGAAAGATACTCTTTTTAAAAATGAGGTAAACAGTACAGATGGATCACTGAAGCATGTCAGTGAACCTTTTGAAAGCATGTCTTAGAGAGGGCTGGGCTAGATAACCAGAGTCTCTACATTCCCGAGAGTTCTGATGGCTCATGTCTCTAATCTCCCTGGGTTTTCCTTTCTCCTGAGAGCTCCCTTCAGCCTCCTCCATCTTCCTTACCCTCTCATCACATGTTCCCATCCCAGGGGTGAAGCTCAGCAGAGAGTAATTTCTCTGTGACACAAAGCTTGATGTCCCTGGAGATGGGCTGCATTTCCCTGCAGCAGCATAAAAGGGGAGTGTCTTGGCTGCAGGGTCTTCCTGGGCTTCTATAGGATATGGTACAACAAAACAGCCTGGGGAAGCAGCCAGGGTGAGTAGCCAGGACTGAGACTCAGACCCTTCTCTATGCCCAGAGTCCTGGAGGGCACCTCTTTTACCTCCTCCTCTCCTCCTCCAAAACAAGAGTCAAATAGAAATAAATGACAGAAGGCAGAGGTAGCAGAGAAATATGGACACAGAGGGTATTGAGTATCCTCAATGGTAGTTTCATATTCTGCATGAGGGAGAGATCAAGGAGAATCTCTTGCTGAGGCTTCTGATTAGCTCAGAGAAGGGCTCAGAGTCCCAGACTTTATTTCTAAGAATGACACCTATATTGATGATCTGAATTGGTAATGGTTGAGGATGCAAAATCTTTTCTGGGCTGCCATTCTAGAAAAAGAGAAATGTTCATGCTTGGCAACACACAAGCATAGTCTGCAAATCTCTCTAGTAAAATTTTCATTCATTCATTCATCAAAACAACCAAATTCCCAAGATATACCATTCAGCATCAGAATTACTGTTCTTGGGAGGCTCAAGCTAGCTGAGAGGAGAGAGAAAGCAGAAATTACCATGTAAGTGACGGAATGATTGAATGGGGTCTCTAAGAGACATGAATGAACAAACAGCAGGGAAGAAAGAAATGGTTGGGCGTGGGGGAGGGTTGTTTAGCAAAAACAAAACGTTAGGAGCAAGAAAACCTTAGGGGAAGGGTATTTAGAGGAGGGGAAAAAAACAGAATAAAGTAAAGAGGTGGGAAATTAAAAAATAACTCTATTTTAGGACCACTGGATCTTGCAATCATAGAATGCCAGAATTAGAAAGATGGATAATCTAGTCCAGTTCCCTTTTACAGGTGAGGAAATTGAGCACCATAAGGAGAAAGTGACAAATTTTTAGTAAGCCTGGCACCAGGGTGCAATCTGTGACAAACAGATTTGGAAGAACAAGGTATTTTGTGGCAAACAGAACCAAGATTAGATCATTCTACGCTCTCTCCCCACTAGACACTTGACTTCTCCAAGCCTCAGTGTCTTCACTGATATACATGGAGAAACATCTGTCTCACGATGTTGTTTCAGAGTTGAGGGAATTCATTGTTCATCAAAACTTGACTACTTTCTAATATGTGTCTTATATAACCAGCACAACTCAATGATATAGTGGCATAGCTTGGTCCAGAAATCTCTTCTCTAATTCTCTACATTAAAATAAGTTGAAATGCATCATATCTGTTTCATGCTGTATGATAGTTTTACTCCAGAAATTACAAACCATGGAAAGAAAACCAAGGGTCTCTGCCCTTGCAGTTGCCCCAGAGATGCTAGAGCCTTGAAGGAATATACATCCAAGTGACAGTACAGAGCTCCAGCTGAATGCACTGATGGACTGGCCTAGAGAATGATTAAGAAGTTCAGTGGAGCAGGGATATGCCAATTTCAACATGGTGCCTTAGGAAAATTGAGCTGATTAAAGCAGTTCAAGAAATCTGCAAGAGGAGGGGAGTGGTGGAGAGAAATGATACCAGCCAAGCAGCCACCCTAAGAAAACCATAAGAGAAATGATGAGATTATGAGCAATTGAATTAGGGGCTGAAAAATGGGAAGGAGAGCACAGATGTAAGGCATATTGGGCAGATAGAATGAGTTGATGAAAAGACATCCATTATCTTTAATTCTATGCAGATCATCCAATGGTAAGATTGTAAGTACACATAGTGTCTGTGAGAGCCCCCATCACACTTCTCAAAGCAGAGTATGGATAGACCCAAATACCTGAGATTCATTGTTGACCTGTTATGAATTCATTTTTTCAGACATTTAACCAAACACTTCATTGGAAATTTCTTCTATGCCCAGTCATCCATAAATCAAATGTGTTTCTGATTCTATGATGCATTATTGTCTGGAAAGACCTCAACCACACTCTTCTTCAAAATCAACCACTGATCCTAGTATCTGGAGGATAAGGAAACAGAAATTTTCTTTTATTTCCTCTCTTTCATGAGTTTGTACATTTGATTATTGATTCTGTCATTTATTTACTCAAACAAGCAAATATTTGAGAATCTGCTCTGTGCCAGGCACTGCACTATGCAAGAGCTATGTGTCAGCAAATAAAACCATATGGCTGCTTTATTCATGGCTCATACAGTCTAGCAAGAGAGAACAAAAGATTTCAAGGAAAGAAGCAATCATAAAATTATAAAATGTGTAGAATGGTATAAAGGAAATTAAGAACGTGTGGGGTAAGGATAATGGGCTCTGGGCACCTACTTAGTGAGAGTCATCCCAAATGGTCTCTAGGAAAATGATATTTAAGATCTAAAGACTGAGGAGCCAGCCATGAGAAAAGCAAAGAGAGGGATATTGGATGAACAGGAAAGCCTCAAAGTGAAGAAGTAACTTGGCTTTTTTAATAAACTGAAATAAGGTCAGTGTCATTAAAGAATACTGAGCAAGCGTTAGTCCGTTATGTGATAAGGGTGGAGAGTTAGGCAGATACAAGATGATAGGGGTTGGGAGGGATAAACTGGGAGATTGGCACTGACATATACACACTACTGTATATAAAATAGATAACTAATAAGAACCCTAATAGCACAGGGAACTCTACTCAATACTCTGTAATAGCTTATATGCGAAAAGAATCCAAAAAAAAAAAAAAGAGTGGACATATGTATATGTATAACTGATTCACTTTGCTGTACACCTGAAACTAACACAACATTGTAAATCAACTATACTCCAATAAAATTTTTTTTAAAAAAATGATGGGTCAATATCATCATATGTCATCATATCACAAGCATTTTATCAGAGTGCACTGGGGAATGATTGAAGGGTGTTAAGCAAGGGAGTAACATAAACCAGTCTCTTCCCTGAGCCTCAGTTACATCATCCCTAAAGCAGGGATAGTAATCCCTTCGGGGTCTACATCACAGGATAATCGTGAAGATTAAAGGAATAATATACAGTGAAAGATTTAGAGATATACAACATGTTAGACAATAACAACAAAAATCATGTCTGTGGTGCTTTGCATTGAAGACAATTTTTCACATACTTTGTCTCATTTAAAGAGGAGGTCACAAAAGAATATTGGATTTGGAATGAGAGAGACTCAGGTTCAATATCCAGGACTACAATATATGAGCCGTTCATTCAGAAGTCAGCCACTAGAGTTGAGTCTCAGTTTCCTCATCTGTATAATAGGAGGGGGAAGACGGCCTTGTCCAAAGTCTCTGTTGATTCTGAGATGGAGAAATTCAGTCAAAAATGCTTAAGTGCAAATCAATTTATTATACTCAAAAATGTATCATACAAAAGTCAAGAGCAAGAAAAACATGTGACCTTAGGAAGACTTGGTTTCAGGAAGTGCAAAGCCATCTCCATGGGGGAAAAAAAGCAGCTTCTCACTCTTTCAGACACTCTCTCTATGGGACTACAGGAACTCTCATCTTTGCCTCTTTCTGCATATCTGATTCAATGATCCTTATCTCTCTCCAAACAGGTATTCTCCTTTTCTCCCTATGCACATGGAAATAACACATCCTCAATCTGGCCAACAAGTAGACAATGACCAGTTTCTCTGAACTCTAATCACTGTTTCCTGCAGAGAAATTTCATTTCATCAGCTCATACCAGAGCTCAATGTTAAGGATGATGAACTTTTGCAGGATAGATAAGATTATGTAATAGTGACATGACTCTTAGGGCCCAGTACTGTGGCTGAGAGGGAACAGCCTTAAAAAGAAATTTATGATTTTTATAATAAAGTGAGAGAATCTAGGTAAATGCATTAGCATAGTATATGAAATATAATATAATAGGGAGTCAGTGAAGATTTAAATTGTTATCATTATTAGGTTTTATACATACTGATGAATAGTATAACCAGTTATAGAATTGATTTTTAGAATTGGGACTCAATACTAGATTTTTCTTTCCTATCATCCTGGATCCTCTAAGTGTCTGCCCAGATTGAAGAGATCACATCTTTCTGGAGACCTCTTCTATCCCACAAGGATGCTCCCTTCCTGGTCCTTTGGCAACATCTCCTTCTTCCAGCCACCTGCTTTCCTGATGATTGGCATTCCAGGGCTGGAGGTTGTTCATGGCTGGATCTCCATCCCCTTCTCCTCCATGTACACAGCAGCCCAGCCCTCACTGGAAACTTCCTGATCCTCTTGGCTGTGAGGAGGACCCCCAGCCTGTACCAGCCCATGTACTACTTCCTGTCCATACTGGTGGTCACCGTTGTGGGCCTCATCTTGTCCACAATGCCCACCACCCTGGCTGTGTTCTCGTTTGACCATTAGCTCATTGGCTTCAATGCCTGCTTGGTCCAAATGTTCTTCCTCCACTCTTTCTCCATGGTGGAGTTCTCAGTGCTCCTGGCCATGTCATTTGACCACTTTGTGGCCATCTCCAACCCCCTGCGCTATGCAGCTGTCCTCACAAACAATGTCATCATCAGGATGGGGCTGGCCATTGTGGCCTGTGCTACCCTGTCTCTCTTCCCAGGGCCATTCCTACTTAAATGTCTGAACTTCTGCCCTAATAAGACCCTCTTATCCCATTCATTCTGTTTCCATCCTGACGTGATGAGAAGAGCCTGTGCTCACATCACCATAAACATCCTCTATGGGTTCTATGTGGTACTGTCCCCTGGGGGCATAGATTCCCTGCTCATTGTCCTGTCCTACACTCTCATCCTGCCCATGGTCCTAGGGCTGGCCTCTCCCAGGGAGCTCATCGGGCCCTCAACACCTGTGTCTCCCATATCCTGGCTGTCTTTGTCTTCTTTATTCCAGGTATCACCATGTCCATGATCCACCATTTTGGGAGGCACATGCTCCCCATTGTACATGCCTTTGTTGCCTATGTGTACCTGCTGGTGCCCCCTGTGCTCAACCCCATCATCTACAATGTCAAGTCCAAGCCCATCAGGGAGGCCATGCTCAGGGTCCTGAGGGGGAAATACCAAGGCTGATGTAATTATGAAATATCGCAGGGTCTGGGTACCATAAAAGACACTTTCTATAGCCTCATAGGAACCTGCTACCCTCAGCAAACACTGAAAATTCCTAGTCTATGCTAATACAGCGGGAAGACCATCAGGCTTCTTCACGAACATACAAATGGATGTTCACCATTTACTTTGTACTAGAAGCAGTGCTGTGGATTAAAGACTGAGAAATATGTTAAATATGGTCATTTCTTTATAGAAACTCACAGTCTTGTGCCAGGATAAAGGCATGTAAATACACAATTAGACTGTAGACTTATACATACCATAATAAAGTTCAGTGCAAGAGATTACTAGGGACTGCAAATCCGTTCTTGCCAGAACTGTCCTGGGAAGATCGGACAAACCTCTACAAAGGGGAGAATGTTTTTATTTCATCTTGAAAAAATATATAGGGTTTTTCTAGGCAAATTATGAATTAACAAAGAGGAAAATCTAGGGAAAAAAACATATGAAAAAGGCATTTTTAATTTTTTCATAAAGTTTTATTGAACAAGTGAATAAATAAATGTGTTGATCATGTGATATGGTACCACCCACCTCAGCACTAACTCTTCTTGTAACCCCTCTCGGGAATGTCCTTTTCTCCAAGAGACCCCCTTGCTTGACAGATTCCATAATGAAGTCTGACACTGACAATTGCATCCTCTTCTATAACCCCATTTCAGATCTGCTCCAGATTATCCACACCCTCATTCTTCAACTTTGTTAGAGTTAAAAGCCCTACATCCTTGTTGGCTCCCTTAGGAAGGGAATGGCAAGTTCTGCATCAGCTTCATTCCCTTTGGATCAAATCTAAGATGAAAAGCTGAGTTGCCAGGGGAGTGGACAAGAAGTTTGAAAGTACTTTGTTTAAGAGATGAACAATGAGTATCAACTCTGAAAGCCTAAACCAATGTTATGATATAATCCTTTCCCAAGTTCAGATCTGCCTATGTCAAGAAGGCCAAAAAAAAAAAAGAAGAAGGCCAGACATAGTGGAAGGCAATGACTCTTCACACGTATGTCTATTGCATCCAAGAGAGTCTTATCTCAATGTAATTAAAGGAGTGATATAAGATACCTTATTATCTTAAATAGATACAACTCAGAGGTCTCACTCAAACCTTTCTGAACTGGAAATGGTCCAGTTCTAAAGGTCTTTCAAGAAGTCTGGGAACATTGAAGAGGAAATACTTCTTTTGGCCTGACAAATCATAAACAGCTTCATTTAATAATGTGTTACTAAAAAGAAAAATGGCAAAAATCAAATCAGACAACAGAAATAGAGTGAAACAGAGGCTTTAAAAGTACATAAAATCAATGAGAGACACCAAGTAAAGTAGCTGAATAATATGGTATGTGGAAAAATTAGAGATATTATACTGGAAAAGTAAGATGGGAACAGGTATAAAAGGGGAAAGGAGGCTACTGTCATTCTGAGAAGTGCAAATTTTTATGGGAAGTAATAAAAGATCTCTGATGATTTTTAAGCAGGGAAGTTAATCAGAGTTGTGCTTGGAAAAACTCCTATAAGCTATGTGGGATTTAGGACTGATGCAAAAGATGTTTAAGGCAAGGAGACCAGTGTGGAGGTTTTGACAAGTGTCCAAGCAACAGGGGAGTATCTTGACTAGAGAATAGCTAGTCAGAATTGAGGACACAAGGCATGTTTACAAATCATTTCTAGGTAAAACCTAAAAAAAAATGAATAAGGGACTTGCAGACTGAAATTCCATATTATGCAGACTTCTCTAGGGCCCAACAAAGGTCCAATAGCTGAGATAGTGGGGCCAGAGACGAGAATATCCAAATAAAGGAAATGGGGACGGTAAAATGATGCCCATGTAAAACGTATATGATGAAGGTCTTTAAACATACCCTAACTTCTAGCCAAATCTCCTACAAGAGGCAGCCTTTTCCTCTTATCCTAGTTCTTAACTCCAGGCTCTTCTGGATGATCCAGTAAGTATTTATGAAGTAAATGACCGGATATAGTTTTGTCTCTGTATCTGGCATTTAGTACTTATTGAGAAACACAAGAAGGTGGTGGTGGTGGTGATGTGGTTGTGGATGTGTGTGTGGATGTGTGTTTGTATTTACATTCACCAAATGGTTAATCCATTTCGGATCAAAACCGTGAAACTTTATCCTGAGCATACAAACTATCATAAACTTGGAATCCTTTCTGAAATCTAAGATAGTGGCAGCATCCCCAGGAAAAGAAAACTATATGTGTCTGTCTGATTTATCTCTTTATTATCCACCTATCTATGTCTCCAATGGGATTTCAGACAATATAATACAGATACACACATTCATCATATGTGCATACAGAAGCATGTACACAAACACTTATTAAAAATCTGGAAGAATAAACACCAAAACGCCAACAATAATTTTTTTAAGGTGACAAGTTTATTGGAGTTTTTATTATATTTTTATTTCTTTTATATTTTCAGAGTGTCTAAGATTTTTGTTTACAGTGATCATATACTGGTTTCCTAATATGAAAAAAATCTGTCCCTTTCTCCCTCTTCTCTCTCTTTCATTCTGTTTCTTTCTTTCAATTTCAATGTCAAGGCACTATCAGGAACTGGGATGACCCTCCAAACAGTTCAAAGTGACCAAAGCCAGCACTGACTCTAGTTTATGCCCCATGCTCTGCTGGCCATCACTCACCTGGGCATAGCAGGTTCCATACTGCTCACAATTCTCATCTTCTGGATTCCAGTCCAAGAAATTAGATATGTTCTTTCCATATCCTCTGTACCAAGTAGTCCTGTGCTACTAGCTATAGCTGGAAAAGTCTGGCCGGCCATGTGCCATGCTCTCTACTATACTACCTGCTTCTCACACTTACCTACCTCTCTTTTGGATGGAGATCTCATTCCTCTGCCATTCATTCCTACTGTACTCCTATAGTGCCCACACCCCTCCTTCCCATTCTGCTTCTTCTGGGAGTGCTGTGCTTGGCTTGTAGGGCTCCTGGGTGGGCCTCTGGAACCATACTCATGCTAAGTACAGCTAACAGGGATGCAGTCTTTACTGAGCTCTCCTATGGTCTTGATCTCGGAGCTTTGATGCTGTGGGCATTCCCTGAAGGGTAGCTCAGAGCCCTGGGAATACATGGTGTTCACTTATATACTCTATTCACTTTCTGTGGACCTATGTTTGATTAAGCCTTGCTTCCTGGCTAGCCACCCAGGCCACTGGCCCTACTCAGTCTCACAATACTTCCTGCTCTTGACTCCCTGGTCTATAACCAACCCTGCTCTTTCTGCCATGAGCTTCTAGGTTTTCTCAGCTGCATCTCTCCATGTAGAGTCTCTCCAGATATCCAGTGAATGTCCCTACTGTTAATTATACTATTTCCCAAACTAGCCACTGTTTGGGAATTACCCAAACATACTCCTGTTGCTACTACACAAGTACAATGGCAAATAGGCCAGGAACTATTGAGATTAAAGCCATCAGTAACATTAACAGGAAATTCCTAAATACAATACTGGATGAGTGAGAAAGGAACTTAAATACCTCCACTAGAAAATGCAAGACTCTGGAATGTCTAACTCACTATCCCACTAGTCTAATATTCCCTCCTCACAATATGGGATTGGGCATCAAAAGACAATTTTTTTTGAGCCTGCGTGATCTCATTGAACATCAGTTCCCCCACTGGTACAATGGGGGTAACTAATCATATTCCTGCCTAAATCAAAAGATTGATAAGAAATTGGAAATTAAGGAAAAATTTTCACAGTCTATGAAAATGCTCAGAATACAGTGTATCATCTTTCATTAATGTAGATAAATATAATCGTTTGTGAATTTACTTTCAATCTTTTCTTAAGGATTGCTACTCAGAAGAAAGAAATTATTTTTTCTCTGTGGTCATTTTGAAGAGGGAAATCCAGGTATGTCTCCTTTCCTAAGATCCAAAATTGTAGGGGATTCTGAAGACGAAATCATGGTTTTAAGCCAGATTATCTAATTGTATTATATTCTTGTATTTATTTTATTTTTGCCTTGCTTAAGCCTTTGGTAAATGTCTTTTAGAAATATCACCCTTATCTCAGAATGCTATAAACTAACAGTGCAAGCAACCATATGAATTTTTTGGACTTGAGAATTGGACTGAATGGTTAAGTAGGAAGTAATAATCTTCCAACCATGACTACCTCAAAGAACTAAAGGGTAAAATAATATTGAAAAATAAGGATTGGGAGTATACAGTTCTGCTACCCCTACTCAGATGGAGATTCTCCAATCAGTTTCATCTTTGAAGGATCAGTTGTGCTTTCATTAAGAATTTTTTTCCCAATACTGTCTTCCAAAATGTTGATATTAAAATCTGAATTGAAGGACCTCCTGTGAAAAAGAAGTTTGATTCCTGACACCTAGGGATCCGAAGTGTGGGTGGTCACATGCAAAAGACGAAGGATACGCTGCCGGATCTCCTTTGTCTTCACTCCATACACAATAGGGTTGAGCACGGGAGGAACAAGCAGATAGGTGTTGGCCATGATGACAGGCAGGAGGGAGTCATGCCGCTTGTCAAACCGGTGCACCATAGACAACCCAATGAAAGGTACATAGAATATGAAAACAGCACACACATGAGAGACACAAGTACCAAATGCCTTTGCCTGGGCTTCATGTGTCAAGCCCAACACAGTCTTGAGGATAAGCAGATACGACAAGGAGATGAGAAGTGAGTCCAGGCCAATGGCAGAGATGATGACAATGAGGCCATAGATGATATTGACGCGGATGTCAGCACAGGCCAGCTTCATGACATCTTGGTGTAGGCAGTAGGAATGGGAAAGGATATTGGAGCGGCAGAAGGGCAGATGTTTGATGAAGAAAGGCAGGGGTGCCATAAGTGCAACACCCCGTACCACAGCAGCCATGCCGATCTTGGTAACACGAGGCAATGTTAGCACAGTGGCATGGCGTAGTGGGTGGCAGATTGCCACATAACGGTCAAAGGCCATGGCCAGCAGCACCGTGGACTCCATGCCAGATAAGGAGTGGATGGCAAACATCTGTAGCAGACAAGCATCAAACTGTATGGTAGTGGAATTGAACCAGAAGATGGCCATCATTTTGGGCATGGATGAGGTGGAGATGAGGACATCAAGGCCAGAAAGCATGCAAAGAAAGATATACATGGGTTCGTGTAGGCTATGCTCCGTCCACACAATGTAGATGATTGTCAAGTTACCTAGCACAGCGATAAAGTAGAGGGAGCACAATGGGAAGGCCAACCAGAACTGAGCTTCTTCCAATCCTGGCAGGCCTATTAGAATGAAATATGTGGCACTGGATTCGTTGCCACTGGGATCCACCATAGTGAAGATGCTGAGCTGAGACCAATGCCAGGCAGGTAGAGGCTGGAATACAAATATAAGCCATTGTCAGATCTTCCAGAATTCCACTGCCATTTTTCTTTTCCTCCACCCTGATGTCCTGTTCTCTGACCAGAACTCTAACTTCATTGCCTATCCAAACTCTGATTCTATTCTAAACTCAGCCTAACTATCCTTCATAACTCAAGGCCCAAATGAGCATTCATCCAGTCTTTCTTACTAACCCCACCTCTGAAGTTAATTCTGAAAACAAATGAAATACTAAAGTAAAAATTCTAAGCATTTTAAATCTTTTAGTTCACCAAGGATAGGTTATTGACTAAGTACACATTAGACTTAGATGATAAAAATTCCCATCGCTTATATCTTATCCTACCTTATGCTCCCCTATGCTTAATACCCACTGTAATTCTTATTATATCATTGGACTATCTTTAAGACTAATCCCAGTCCAATGTAGCAATACTCTAGTAACATAGATTAATGCTGAAATCTAACCTTATCACTAATCCTAATGATCTCACCAATTCTAGCCTTAATTCTATCTTTAACAATAACCGAAGACTTAACTCTAGCTGTTGTTTCAAACTTAATGTAAAACTTCATACACCTATTTTATTATGATAACCCTTAATTTAATTAAAATAAAAGACACTAACTTCATCCTGAACTCTAACTATACGTTTCACTCTTGCCCAAATGTCCACCCAAAGTCTTACACTTGTTCAGACTGCCCAGTTTATATCATAAAAGGAACAATGACTGCAATGAACGCCAATGGTGTCCCACTCAGATTCCCTTCACCAAGCCAATGCATCTATATCCCATTTGCAGTGAGTGTTGAGTACTAAAGGCTCAGAGTTCTCCCTTTCTACAGAAAATTTCCTTGATCAAATGAGAGGCACTTCACCCAGGAAGTTATGTTATCCCCACCAGAGCACATCTAGAAGGCAATGAGTGCCTAACACAAAGATACAAAAGGCCAGCCTTCTTGTCTTCAGGTGGGACCAAAGCTGTGATGTAATGTGTGCTTCAGAGCTCTTGAGGAACCAAAGCTGAAGCTGGTCTCCAACTGAGACCACAGCCTCACATAATTTTCTTTCCCTGCTCTATCCTATTTCCCTCACTCATCTTCTCATGACAATATACCGTTTAAAGAAGAATTTCTACCTCAAGCTCTGTTTCTAGGGGACCCACCAGGCTTAAGAGAGTGGGACTGACACAGAGGACTAAACCTGAAAGATGATGGCATTAAAAACACTGGAGGAACAATCAATCCTATACCAGGGTTCCAATATCCTTGAATCTGGCTATTAAAGTGATGGATATAAGTACAGATTGCTGAGGTGGGAAATGTCAGATTTGAGTTTTCTCAGATCATATCTCTCTGTTGAAACAACTACAGAGTTAACTAACTTCCTCCCTTTTTTCCTTTCCTCCATTCACAAATATTCACATGCTCCTACTATTTATTAGATTATATAATTGTAGTTACACACACTATATATGTGTATGTATTCCCTTTCTCTCTCTCTCTCTCTCTCTCTCTCTCTCTCTCCCTCTCTCTCTCTCTCTCTCTCTCTCTCTCTCTCTCTCTCTCTCTCTATATATATATATATATATATATATATATATAAATATATATATATATAGCTGTCTCCTCTTCCCATTAGGAAAATAGTGACACTTATCGCTAGGGTATATTTAAGATAATTTTATCTTGGTAAGAAAAAAAGAAGGGTTAGGTTCTTAAGATCTGGCCCTTGACAACTGGGGTAGGGACTTCTGCATGGGCTACCAGACAGCAGTTGAATGCACAGAAGAGCTCATGGGCAGCATCAGGAGGGGCTTACACCATTCACTGGGCTCAGGATGTGTTGATGGTCTTTGTTCCACTGTTGAGCTGTCACCCAGAGGGTCCCTCAGACACAAAGGAGAAGACACTGGGAGCATGAGTTTTAGAACAGAGAGTGACAGAGTTTAAACAACTGGAGGGAGAAGATATAAGGAGCCATGCTTAACCAAGAACTTCAGGCTAAGAGGCCAAAGTCTTCCGTGTCACTTAAATCTTCTGTACTGACCTCTCCGTAGCATATGACACTGTGATCAGTTCCTTCCTTCTTAAAATTTCTCCTTGTTCCTTCTGCTTCTCCTCAGCTCTCTCTGATCACTAGTTCTTGGTTCTTTCTGGGTCTTCAGCCTCCTCCACTTGACCCTTAAGCATACTTTTAGATGATAATGCTCTCAGAATTTTATCCTCAGATCTCTTCTCTCTATATACACTCTCCCCGGGCCATCTCATCTCCTTCAGTAAACCCATTATTTACGTATAAACTATTGATTCCCAAATCTACTTGGGAAGGCCTGAATTATCTTTTGTGATCAGATCCATAATTCTAGTCACTGAAAGAGTCCACTGAGTTGTCTCTCAAGCACATCAAACTCTCCATGTCTGAAGATCAAAGTCTTCCAGAGGCAGTATTGTATAGCTTAATGGTAAGAGTATGAGCTCTGAAATCGATCCTGGATTCAAATCCCAGTCAACAACTTTGTTAGCTGTGTGATCTGGGGCAAATCATTTAACCTTTCTAAGCCTCAGTTTCTTTATTGTTAAAATGAGGATAACAGTCACTGCCTAATAGAAGTTAACGTGAGGATTAAATGAGATGAGTGTAATGCTTTTAACACAATGCCTGGAACAAAGTAAATATGCAAAAAATTATACCTGTTGTTGTTAACTGTTTTCCTGTAGTGTTTCTTTTTTCTATTAAGGTGGCCTAAACAGACACATGAGCTAAGTACCCTGATTCTCATGGCCATGACCCTAGTGTTAACTTTGTCATCGGCACAAGCCCAATAATCTTCTACCCACATGAAATCAGGTCACCATTTATTGTTTAAAAAATACCTTTGTAAGCTCCAAATTAATTCTGGAATAAAGACTAAACTACTAGGGTGGGACAAAGCTCTGTCTTTCAGCATTCGGCCCTAGTTTCTGTCTCACCACTCCTCACCATGGTCCCTATGCTCCAGGCACACTGGAATACATGCCATTTCATAAATGTAGCATTGATCCCATGCCTCTGTGTCTACTTGTCTTTTTTACTTCTCTTCCCTTTGTCATGGCCCTCCCAGATCTCCCTCCTTAAGTTCCCACTGGGCAAAATCTTATCTTCCACATCCTGGTTTACTGTCTCTTTCCTATGCACTTTCTTAAGCCTCTTTCCCTTGGGTATGATTAAATGTTTCCTGCTCTGTACTCCCAAAGAAATTTGTTTAGGTCTCTTTTTATGCATTTGCCATCCTGAACTGGAATTATTGCTATGTTTATTTCCCACTAAATTATTAATTCCTTAATGTCAGGGACCCTATCATATTGATTAATTAGTGTTTAGTTACTGTTGGTTGAAAATAAACATTATATTATAAAAGGAGTTTTATCAAAAGAAGAATTCCTCAATAAGTGTCTCACAAGGGTAGCACAGCCAAGGGGTAAGAAAGACTGCCCTTTGTCTGAGCTATAGAGATTTTTGAGAAGAAATGAAGACTGTTTGGAAGGTTAGGGCATGGTGGTTATAAGTTCAGAACAAGAAACTTTAGGGTCAAACAGAAAAGACCTTTCTTACCCAGGGAGCCAGAGGGCATGAGAATGGGCATGTGGAGAACAGGGCAAGTGCACAGCCTTGGCTCTAAATAAATGCAAAGTGGGCATGCAGCATAGTCTGTGCCCAAGAGAGGGGGTGACCTAGGATCGCTGACTGGAGACATTAGCAAAAAGGCTCTAGTGCTCCAGAGGGTCAGATATCAATACCATCCAGAAATTTTACATGAACAGACAAGGTAAAGCTGGGCAATTCCCAGGATAAAAATGAGCTGCCTTAGGAAACATACTGTGGAAGAATCATGGTTGGCACATTCAACCCTATTACCTAGGTAAAGTGATGTGTTGAGCAGAACCCTGGGACTAGAAATGAGAGTCTCGGGTCTAAGTAAACGCAGAGGACATTAATAACCTCATTGTGTTGCTGCAAAATTAATGAGGTCAGGAATGTCAAAAGATGTCATAAAACAGCATCACAGGGTACAAAGCACTTTTTTTCATATTTCCATAAAAATGGGGAATAAGTCTCTGAAAATGTCTGAAGTTTCCAAAAACTTTTTATCCCCCTTCCATCTGTCACCTTAACTGCCACTTCGCCTCAAGCACACACTTATACACACACACACACTAACTAGCAGCCAGTCTCTCACAATGCCAAAGACTAAGCACTGAGATGAAGATACTGAAACACAAAGCTGAAGCACTGAGATTCAGCCGGCCTGGAAGGGAGGCACCTCCTCAGCACGAAGTGGGCAGTTCTCACTGGAGGTCAAATCAGGATGGACCTCAGAAGGCGGCAGCGGGAGAGGAATGAAGGAATAGAGAGGGGAGCCAACCGGAGGACCCAAGCATCACCCTTCAGACTGTCCAGCCCTGAAGCACCCTAATCTCCCACAGTCCTGCCAGCTGACTACCAGCCTGAGCAGCTTTTAGCAATTAGAACCATAGCACACACTCAGATAACATTTGGAAGCTCTGAAGGAAACTGGAGCTAAATCACTCTATTTTGAAAACAAAACATAATCAAGGAAAAATAAACAAAGAGAGGGGTCTTTTTCTTTATTAGAAAGCCTGCACTGCCTTAACCCCCAGGGAGTAGCCCTGTGCTTGAGATTTTCTCTGAAAAGTCACACTATTTTAGCAAGTCTCAGGAAGTTTATTGGAGAACTGTGAAGAACATCTTAGACCTTTCTTGAGGATGGGGCTTCAGGAGCCTCCAGTGATACAGAATAGAAATCTACATCGAGGCCTTCAATCCTCCCCATTCCTTCCCCCAGCCTCTAGGACTCTGTCCCCCAGTGCCCTCACAGCCCCCATACCAGCCCATCCTCACATTCTTTCCCAGAGCTCTCTGAATGCCTTCCATCTCAGACACGTGTGGAAAAGCAGTCAGGGATACAGACCCATAAGAACAATGAGGTCACTGCCAGCATTGATTCTATTGTTTTTAGGATTATAACAGAAATCACTGAATACCTACAGAATGCCAGACACTATATAAATATTATCTAACCCAGGAGCAATTCTACATAATAGGACTTCTATGTATCATTTCTACATTATAGGTGTAAAAACTGAGTCCCCAAGAAGTTAAATAATATTCCCAGGGGTTTAGTAGCTGACCGGTAAAAGAGATATTTGACCTAGACTGTTCAATTCCAACACCTGTACATTTTCCCTTTAACCGGCTTTGTGTTGCAACTTCTGAAAACAAACAAAATCTGCCCAAGAGGCAGGGTAGAAGAAGGGCTTGGTAAGTAGGACACCTGGCCCAGCTAGACTCTTGGAAGGGAAACCAAGAGGGCAGTAAAGAGGACCCTCCTGGACTGGGACTTGGGTGCTCTCCCCTCTTCAGCCTCAATTCCTCTGGCTGTGACTTGGGAAGGGCCCACAGTGGAAAGTAAAAAGGTTTATCTTCTACTGAGTACTTTCTTCTCAAACAATAGAGGCCTCTCACCAACCTGTCAGGCAGGTAACATTAACCCCATTTGACAGATAAGGATGTTGAGGGTTAGTTAGAGCTCTCAGCTTCAAATCCATGTGCTTTCCAATAGGCCAAGCTACTGCCCTGCCCCTTTCCCAGTTTCCTTTTGAACAAACCAATGGTTTTTAAGGATTATTTCAATGTTAATCTCCAAAGAATCCAAAATTTGGTCCAGAAGGCCTCTCTAAGACTCAGGACACCTGACCAGGTCTCCCCACTTAGGTTCAGTGGCTAAACACACAGAATGTTCCATGCCGAGAGCAGTGGGGTAGGGGCCTCTTGTGCCCCTGCCAGCCTCTATGGGAACACCTGGAAGAAAATGTCCTTGGAGGGAAGCCCAGGAATACCTGGGAACCTCTGGCTCTTACTCCCAGGCCCAGAGAGGGAAGGCAGACCTCAGGGGTGATGCTGTGGCTGGCAAGGATGATCAGAGCTCATCACTCAGTTCATGGAGAGGGAGCCCTTCTCTTAACACTCCATGAGGGTGCTGGCCCCAGAATTATATCCACCCCAAATCATCTGCATCTTCTGTCCCTCATACCTTGCTTGGATTTGATAATGCAGATGAACCCTTATAGGGCCTTGGCCATTCTTTTTAGAATGGCCGCGAGGAGATTGGAAAGATGAGAGATTGCAATTTCTGACTCACAAAAAGCAGTGTGAGGTTCCCACTCCCACTCTCCTCACTCAAGTCAGCCTGGCCCTCCAAAATCACCCCCAGGCAAGCTCCAGGGGTCCAGGGCCCTGCTGATCCATTTCCCAGTAGAACCAGAGCCAATAAGATTCCCACACACCTTCAAAGTTTGACCTAGTTATCAGGGCCCTTCTAGGCTTCTCTGAGTGTTGCCTACATGCGGTGGAAAAGCCTGATCTGGGACTTTGATTGGTACACTGATTTCTTTTTTTTTTTCCCAAAATTATTGACTGAATGACTAGGCCAGACTCCATGCTAAGCGCTGGAGATACTGAAATACAGAGTAAACAAGTCATGGTTCAGCCCTCCAGTGGTGGGGAGACATTAAGACAAATATGCAGCTATCATAACATGTTGTGTGTGATAAATGCTAGGACAGGGGTAAGTACAAGAGCCTCGGGAACAAAGCAGACAATAGCTCACCAAGTCATCAGGCTCAGAGGGCTTCCCTGAGGAGGTGACATCTGAGCCAAGACTTGCAGGGCTAGTCACAGTTAAGCTGGCAGGGTTGGGGGCGTGGGGACAGCAGCATTCAGTGAGATGACAAAACACATTGAGCGCCTACTATGTGCCCCAAACTGGAGATAAAACAGTGGCTAAAACAGCAAAGATCATTGCTCTCATGGAGCTCAAGCCTAGGAGAGCCATAACAGAAGGTAAAGAAATAAGCAAGAACATTTCAGGTAAAGATAAGTGCACTGAAGATAAGACAGAGTGATGGATAGAAAAGGACAGAGGCGAGGCACCCTTATGTGAGAAGCAGGTCAGTGAAGGCCTCTCTGAGGCAGTGATATATGAGCTGAGAGCTGGGTGATGAGAAAACACCAGCCATTCTAAGATCGAGGCAAAGAGTGTTTCAGGCAGAGGAGGCAAGAGAAAAAGGTCTTCTGCTTTGGGGATTCCCAGAAGGAAGAAGGTCAAGGTGGCCCATGTATCAAGAGCACAGGAGAGTTGTAAGAGATGAGGTCAGAGAGGAGGGCAGGGGCCAGATCGTGTAGGGGCTTGCAGGACATGGCAAGGAGCTTTGATTTAATTCTGAGTGACTTGGGAGAATTTAAGCAATAGACCTGACCTAATTTGTTTTCAAAAGTGCGTTCCGGCGAATGCAAAGACCCAGAGAGAAAGAGAACACACGCTGTTTGAAAAGCTGCAAGTGGTTCAGTGGGGAGAGGGGGGTGGGAGGTTAAATGAGTGCAAGGCAGGGGCAGTCGCAGTAGGGACACAAAATCCACTGTTTAAATGGGCTGAAGACTGAACCCTGATCCTAGACACAGGGTCAGGATCAGAGCCCCGGGAAGATTGCTAAGTCTCCGTCTCAGCCACAGCCTGACTCCTGATGCAAAGTACAACGTGAGCCTGGACCCCATTCAGAGCCCATAACCCAAACAGAGCTACGGTCTGACCCCTGATCACAAAGTGAGCTTTGACCACACTAACGACCTGAGTGGGACTGGCTGTGTTCTCACACTGAACCCCAATCAAACTCTAGCTCAGTCCCAGCCCCATCTGTTCTCTGCCGCCATCACTTGCATTTAGGCCAATTCCCACCAGGCTCTACATGGGCACCCCAGTAAACCGATCACTAGAAAATTTCTTGAAAACTGCCGAGGAAGCATCCAACACCACCCGTGCTTCCCTTCACCACACGAACGTAGAAATTGCTAAGTCTGTCTGTCCTTTGAGTCAGGGACCTCCTTTACATCCCCGGTCCTACCCCTGGACTTCTGGTTCTTCCAGGCCTGGTTTCTCATTCACTCAGCAGGGCTAATGAGGGACCCCTAGCTGCAAGAAACCCACACACCCGGACTCACCCCCAGTCTCCTGCATTCACCTCAACTGCGTTGAAGGAACGTGTGCCCTTTTCTCCAGGACTCTTCCAGAAGCAGTCTGGCAGGCTGCACTGAAGAGCAGCCCTCTCTGTCTCCGCCCCCTCCTTTGAGCCTCCCACATCAGGCTTTTTTATTCTGTCATACCTCCTCCCTCCTTTGGCTTCTCCCTACTGGGGGGCAGGGTGCTGCCAGAGGGTCTATCAGCAGGTACCACTTGTAGCCAACTGTGGGACTGGTGTCCTTCTTGGCTTCTGTGTTCTGGGAAGGTGTGCTTGGAGTACGGGGAAGGAGGGGCAGTGGGTAGAGGGGTCTCTAGAATCCTCCCCAGATGGGCCCTGTGCCAGCTGGGATATTTCTGTCAGTTCCCATGTGAAGTTAGACAGAGTGAATGAGTGAGGAAAAGCTAGAAGAAACTCATGTGTGTGGCCATGGCCTTTGCGAGGAGTTTTCTCCAAGTTTCTTACCAGGCTTATCAAACTCAGCCAGAGGAAAAGCAGGGTGTACTTTCAGGGGAACCCCAAGATTAAGTGCCAACTCATCGTCTTCCTGAAGCTTTCCCTGACCTTCTTTCCATTGGTGGTGCCGCTTGGGTCCTTGCTGGGCCTGGATCCCAATGGACCCACCTGCTTTTCCCCAGAGCTCTAGGGCTGCACCTTCTTTGTCCCCCAGGCTCTGGGGACTGTCTCTAGCTAATGCATAACAGGGATCCCTGGGGACCATGCCTCTGCCTTCCACTCCCTGGCCTTGAGTTCCTGAACTTCTTGTTGAGGAAGGAGGACGTGGTTTCCTTAACCCTCCCTTACCTCCAACCCCAGCCATATAAGACATCTGTTTTTCTCTTAAGGGCAAAAATAGTGAGAGGACATTTTAGAGAGTTAGAGAACAGTTTGAATGTGAAACGAAATACCTCGCATATTTAAATGTTTTTAAAAAGTCTATTAATAAAGCAAAGTAAATTTTAGTTGGTTTCTCCTTATGTTTTACTCATCAGTTTCACAACTACAAGTTTAAATTCACAACACAGTGCATGCTGATTTAAACTATGTAAAATTAGACAATGTCAAATCAGGCCATTCCGACTCAGACCGCATCAAAACTAGTGACTACCTGATCTCCAAGTACCTGTAAACCTGCAGCCTGACACTCACTGCCATCACCCTGGAGCCATCTCTGCTGCCTCCTTCAATCTCCCATAGACTTAGACGATGTGAAGACTTAAAAAGTGATACCCCAGGGACTTCTACTTCTGGCCAAGACAGAATAACAGGAAGTAACATCTACCTGAAGGAACCTAAAATGGACAATATACATAAAACAATACTTTGCAAGATACTGGATATCAGGCAATGAAGGACAATGAGCTCTGCAGCCTGGGAAACAAATGAGGTGAACCTGGGGTTTCCCCAACTTACTGCCTTGAGAGAGGTTCCCTGCTGCAGGCCAGGGTAAGAGAACCCAGGCAGAATCCAGAGGACACCTTAAGTTAGGGCCGTGGAGCTGAGAGTCCAGGAAGCTCCAGCCAGCTAGAGTTTGAAGACCAGGTATTGGAGGTGAGAGATCTACACAGAGAAAGAACTCCAGAGACATGTAGAGGACCCTCTGCAAGATTCCAGCTGAGTACTGAGCCCACATGCACGTGAACAAGCTACCTAAAGCTGGGACAGAGCCACCTGGAAAGATGAGAGGTAGCACCACCACCCAGTGTTCACACAGGGCCAAGGAGAGTGACTGTTTCCACCAGCCAGACTGGAAAACTTCAAGATTCACAGGGCGTTGAGTAGAGATTACAGAAGGATCCTGCCTCCATAGTGGGGAATAATTAACCAAATATTATCTATAGTATAATGTTGGGTTTAGATCATAATTGATCATTAATGGGTGGGGAAAGTACTTTGTTGACTTTATAAAGTAGCACAGGTCAAACTAAGGACTATAGTTTATAGAGACAGGAAAAAGAGATGAGCGTGGATGGGGTGGGGAATGGGAGGGCTGGGGAGGGATAAGTCAATTTATTTATCTTAGGTAAACCAGAACTCACTCACCCTCTCCTTCTCTCCAAGGGGTCCCAGCCAAAGAGCCATTGAGCACATTATATGTCAGGCCCCAGAGACAAAGAAAACTAGTGTTGTCCTCAAGGGAGACAGACAGCTATGTATATGAATATTTCAGTTCTGTGATGGAAGATAAACAGGCAGCTATCATAAAACTATTTAAGCTCTATGACAGAGGGATAAACATCCAGTTGGAATGCAAAGCTTTAAGTTTTATGACAGAGGGAAACAGACTCTGCGGGAGCCTAGGGGAAGCCCTTAATTTAGTCTGGCAATTAGCCGACTTTTCCAACAAGCAACAATTACCCCAGTCACCCCCAGTTATCCAAGTAAAGAGATTCTGGAGGAACAGAGATTTCCCAAGATCTCCTGAGAAAGAAGGCCATGAGTTAATCTAAAGCCAGTGATACTGCAACCTGGATAAGGGACTAGCTCCTGGCCTTGACACAACAGGTTGCTATGAAAGGTGAAGTCTGCTGTGCTTTGAAAATTCCCTGTAATGCAATAAACATATCTCATTTTATCAGTTTTATTATTAAAACCGTTGCCACCAATGTGTATTGATTACTTTCTATTTTCCATGTGTTTTCACACCTATTATCCTATTGAATCCCCACAACCACCCAACCAGAGCTACATTATATCTCCTTTTTACAGCACTTAGAGTTTCCAAAAATTACTGAGGTGCAGTAGGCTAAGTAACTTGCCCAAATATTAAAGCTAGTGATCCTAACGTCTACTGCATCTAATTCCAACCCCACAATGTCTCTTTTCCTAATACAGTTATCTACCATGTCTAAAGGAATTTCTTGGCAAGGTTGTGCTGTCTTTGAATTTCATTTGTAAATTTGAACATCATTTGTAAATCAGACACCAGCACAGGAAAATAAATGTCAACTTGTCTGAAGCTTTGTGAAAACACTTTATTAAGAGACAAAGAGTTGTTTTAATAACAATAAGTCAGGACAGCCACATGTGGCAAAACTGGTGATGCACTGCACAATACGGGAGCACCATTCACGTGGACCATGGTGCGGACAATGTTTCCTAAAGCTGTACAGTGAGACAACCATGAATATGATCATTTCTTGCATATTTACAACACTTTGAAGTCTACAAAGAACATTCATAGGGTTTAAGCTTTGCAACATCACTGCTATTGTAGTTTCTCATTATACGGAAGAGGAAACAAAATCCAGAGAGGTAATGCAGTATGTCACTTTATGATATTTCCAGGACTTTAACCTTATAAGTCGTACTTCAGTGTTCTTCCTTCTGCCTCAAATGAGCGTACATTGTTCTCTACCTATAATTCTTCAATGTGAACGTTTTTGACCTAACAAATTTCAAGAGCTGGAAGTTAAGTGAGTCTACGTGGGGGGGGGGGGGGGGGGTGAGACCCCTGGGGGGGTGGTGACAGAGTCTTCACAATGTCTCCTATTACTCTCCTTCACACCCAACCCCCATGCTCGTTCACTGATTCCCCAAAGGGATTAAAAGAAACTCCCTACTATCAAGGACACCTAAACATGTTTAGTAGATTAGCAAGAAAGCCAAGGGAAAGGGGAAGATATGTGATTTGCTACTGAAGGCCAGCAATTTAGGGAGATCAGTGCCTCCAGAAGGGTGGGAGGAAAGAAGGGAAGAAGTCACAGAAGCACCTGAAATCCTTGTGGTCAGGATGAAGAAGGTGTGGTCTGCCTATTGAGAAGATAACCACTGTGCTTTTCTATCAGTCCCAGAGACTGAAACATAACCCCAGGCTGAGCCCAAGCCAAGAAACTGGGCCTCTTTGAGTCATGGCTCCCAAATATGGAAATTACTTCAATTTCCTAGCTCCATCCTGATAGATACACACATTCTTCAATCAGTGCCCAGGAACACAGAAGTTATACCCATCTTGTGTCATATAATCCATACCCAGTGCACAAAGGAAATACTCCCTAAAACACAATAATCACAAACAAATCATACACACACACACCCCCTTGTACACATATCTTTTTTTTCACATATCCTTCGGACATTATATTCCACCGACATATGACTAAAGACATATATATTACACAAATGGATTTCATATCACAAATAAGATGCACAACAGATATACGCCCAAAGGTAAACACCACACATGCCAAAAGGCACAGCATCCCAACACGACACATCCCACACACTCATGCATATTATATATTCCACATTGTTATGAATATGTAACATTGTACATTTACATATTACAGATATGAAGGAAAAAAGAGGCAGCTTTCTCATCAGATACACATAAAGATATTGTCCATCATTCTCACATAGATGCACATCACATACCAACTAACAGAGGCCACATAAACATAATAAACGTACAGAGACATTATTTATGAAGTGTATACACACCAGGACACGACTATCACACAGACCAAAACACAACTGGCACATGTTCTATGTACTGACACGCACACACTAAAAATACATATAGTCACATAAACACACATGCTCACAGCCACAACCAGGATAAACATCGCCCTTTAGGAAAAACAGTCTCCAATAGAACCACATAGATGACATTGACATTGGCAGATTCCACATAAATACACTCACATGCATACAGAAAAGTAACATTTCATGTGAGCTGTTTCTTCGTTTGCTACCGTCTCCCTCCCTCCAATTACTATCACCCAAATACCTTCATTAACCCCTAAAAATGGCTGTGTAACCACTTTGGGGTCCAAGAAAGAAGCTTTATAGCTAACACAGATTCACTGACATGGATACATGGAAGCAAAATAATTAAAATCATATATCAAGACTGGAATGAATCCTGAGGTATGTCATTTACAGCCTTCTCATGTCAGTACTGGGTGTATTTTCTAGTTGGGAGAGAGGAATACAGCAAGGCCACCATAGCAGAGAGACTAGGGTGATCATTCACCAGGATAACCTGTTCAAACTGTCGTAAGTCCTTCTGTATTGACACATTCCTGGAGACAGAAATTCAAGGTCTATTTAAGTAGCTGGGAGCAGACATCCCAGTGGGTTGGATGTGCCAGTCACCAAGATGTTCAACAGGACCCAAATCCTGCCATCTTTGGTACAGACTGAGGACACTGAAGAGATTATCCTGCTCACCTGCCATCCTGTAAGAACGTATGGAGGCCCTGTGAATGAATCTCCTTGGTTTTGGCTCCATAGACTATAGGGTTAACCATGGGTGGTAGTAGTAGATAGATAGACATTAGCCGTAATCACACGGAGAAGGGAAGTGGGGCCACCCAGCCTGTGTACCACCGAGAGCCTGATGAGGGGCACATAGAAGACCAGCACAGCACAGAGATGGGAGATGCAGGTGTTGAAAGCCTTGAGTGCTGCCCCCCGAGAGGACAGCTCCAACACTGCCCTCAGAATGAGGATACAGGAGAAGCCCGGGAAGAGAGAGTCAACGTCCATGACCGCGAGGATGATGAAGAGCCTGTACACCACACTGACCGTGGTGTCAGTACAGGACAGCTTCATAATATCTTGGGGCAGACAGAAGGAGTGTGTGACAGTGTGTGTTTGGCAGTATGACAACTGCTTCAGGATGAAGGGCAGGGGGAAGAAGAATACAAATCCTCTGGTCAGGGCAGCTAGTCAGATCTTGGTGACCGTGGTGACCGTAGGCCCTGGGAGCACAGAAGCATGCCGCAGTGGGTGGCAGATGGCCACAACGTGGTCAAACGCCATGGCCAGCAGGACAGCTGACTCATGGCTGACAGAGCACGGATAAGGAACAGCTGGGCCAGACAGACGTTGAACTCGGCCCGTCAGGAAGAGGCTGGCCATCTTGGGCATAGTAATGGAGGAGAGGACTAGGTCAAAGCTAGAAAGCACAGCCAGGAAGAGGTACATGGGCTCATGAAGGCACCTTTCCACACGGATGATGAGGACAATGGCCAGGTTGCCCAGGGTGGCCAACACAGTGGGAAAACCAGCCAAAAGTGGACATTAGGTCCCAGGCCCCAGGCCAGGGATGCCCACCAGCAGGAAGCATGCTGGGTAGACCAGAGTTCCATTTGGTGTGGCCATGGCAGGAATCAAGAATCAAGGTTTCTGCATCCCAAGTCCAGGGTCTATGAAAGGGAAAAGGAGAAATCACTCAGTCATGGCTCAGAGGAGAGAAAGGACTTATTAGGAAAGGACACTGAAACAGTGAGGGCAGCAAACAAAGACTAAGTACTTCTGGTAATTCTGAACTCCAGCCTCCTTCTGCTCTAATACCTCCCTGGGGGTCCCATTAATCTCAGTGTATGAAGCCCACTCAGAACACATGTGCAACAGCTCTTCATTTCCAGAGCTGATGTTTCTGACCACAGACACTGCTGTTGGCTACTTCCACAACAGAACTGCCAGGCTTGCACAGATCCTTCCAGATCCCAGCTTTTCTAGTGCATGTTAGGGTTAGGGTCTGTCTGAGTTCAGGGTTTGAGGTTCAGTCTGTGGTTGCCTTTAAGACTCACTCTAATCTGATTTTAGGATGGGAAGCAGGGAGTCAGTCTGAGCCTAGATTTCAAGAGATAGGTTTGTGTTTCAGCCTGAGTACCGTTTCTCAAAATTCCTTGATAGAATCATCTGAAGTGGTTATTGAAAACACTATCTCTCCAGGTCCTACTCCAGGCCCAGAGAATAAGGTTTTCCTGGGAAAGGGCCCAGAAATCTGGTTTAAAAAACAATAAATCCTTTCTCTCCAGGTGATTTTTTTTTTTTTTAATCAGAAAAATTTGGGAAAAGCTTTCTGGTCTTCTGGGAGGTAGGGAGACAGGAGTGAAGAAAGACTATCATTTCCAGTCCCCAGCAAAGAACAGAATATAGTCTTTCATTGGGATCTCTCAAGGCCCACATGAGAGTCAGTCCCAGATTGTGCTTGGCTGGGCTGTGACATGGAAACCAGATACAGCTGAGACATGAAAAGAAAATCAGTCTGTGTTGTCACCAGTGCTCTGTGGTATCCACAAGCACATCCTCCTTCCTCCACTACCCTCCCTGGGGAACACAGAACACCCCAAGGTCAATTTCCTTTCTCTACACAGACCACTCTGTGGTCTCCCCTCCCCTCCCCTTTCCTCCCCACCCTGGGCTAAGCCTGGCACACTCACCAACAATGCTTCTGCCCCAGGCAGCTGCCCTTATATAGCTTCCCTGGGGGCCCTAGGGAGCGTGAGGGATGATGAACAGTGCACTACGCCAGGCTCCCTGGGAGCACCGCTCCGCTCAGGTGCTCAAGTAAATCTGAACCCAGACTCCTACCCCGGGGGGCTGCATTCTGTTACTAGTCTAAGGCCACCTTAGGAGACTAGAGGTAAGGGTAATGCAGTGGAGGTGAGGGATAACCTGCACTGGAAGAAAGGAGCTACTGGAATGGAGGCGTGGGCGCACACCTAAAAGCACACAGACGTGAATACGCCTGCTCACTCTCAGAGGCACTATCCTAGGGGATCCAGCCCTGTGCTCAGGCACTGCCTCTCGCTTCTTGATGCTGCCCCCTTATGGTAATGTAGGCGAATTGCAGCCTTGTGGCTACTTGGGCACTGACTGAGGTTGATGAACCAAGGACCTAACTTACCTTGAATGTGAGCTCCTGCCACTGCACTACGGCTGCTCCTTAGCTCACACCCCTCTCCCTAATAAGCCAACTCTTTATCCCTCGGGCTGCTAATAATAGCTCTCCTGCCCCCCGCCCCCAAATGAGACAGTGTAGAATGGTTGTTTAAATGTGGGGCTCTATCAGGAAACAGACTTATGTCCAAATCTGGGCTCAATCACATACCATCCTTAGCCTCAGTTTGATGTGAAAAATAAAATGAGATATTAGCAATTCTCCAGTAAATTACTGTGTTCATTATTATTGCTCAAAACAACTGGAAGGGCCAATGAAATAGAAGGAAATCCAGTTGAGATAGTGCTACAACAGCCAAAGGAAGAAAATACATTGAGGGGGAAGAGTGGACAGCAGTGCAGAAGGCTGCTTAGAGATCAAGTAGTATGAGGACTGAAAATAAAAAGCCACTGGTTACCTTGGGAAGAACTGTTGAGGTGCGTTGGTATGAGTGGAGTCCTGAATGCAGCAGAGTGAGGAGTGAGTGAGTTGGGAAGAAATGGAGAAAGTGGATGTAGACCACTATTTTGAGAAGTTTGTATGTGAAGAGAAGGAGTGAAATGGGCAATACATGAAGAATTGATAGCTCTAAGGAGAGTTTTAAAATTTGTATTTTGGAGCTTAAACACAAGTAAATGTCAACAGGATGAAGTTAGTAGAGAGGCTCCCTGTCCTTTATTTCTCATATTCCTAGTGGAGTTCATTAACGCTGTGACCCAGGTAAACCCTCTGTCCTTCCCCCTCTATATAGTGACCGTGAGAAATTGTAATTGCTCCCATAGCATCACCCAAACAGGCAAAACCAATATCCTGAACTCCAGACATGGTAATGTCCATTGGACATCACTATTTAAGCATCCTTCAGGTACCTCAAACTCAGTGCCTCCAACTAAGTTCATTATCTCTGATCTGCAGTCTCTGCCCCCAATCTGTGTTTTTTGTTCACTGTCACAGAAATGACTCTGTTGCCCCAGCCAGGAACCTAGAAGCCTTCATCTCTGCCTTCTCTCTCTCTCTTACCTCTCTCTGATCCCATCCAATCAGTCACCAAGTTCTCTTTAATTTACATCCTGGATATCTCATGAATCAAATTATTTTTCTCCATCCCCTTTGCCTCCTAACCAAGATAATCTCTTGCCTAGACCATCGGAATAACTTGTTCACTGGTCAGCCTCATTGAAGATCTTTCCTACCAATTTACTGTCCACACTGTGGCCAGTGTGATCTTCCAAACACAAATCAGTTCATAGCGTTTCCCCATTGACTTTAGAATGAAAAGTTGAAGTTCACACTCCATAACCCAATTCTTAAACCTTCTTGTGCAATCTTAGTGCACATTTCCACCCTATCTTCAACCATTCTACCTCCCTTTTTGCATGCCAAGTAGCAGGCACACTGAAATTATCCCCCTGCTTCAATGTGCCATGTTTTCTCTCACCCTTCAGCTTTCGCATATGTTTTTCCCCATGGTAAAAATACTCATCTTACTTCCTGTTTTTATTAATTCTTAGCTTTCAGATATCTGTTTAAACAATCTTCCTTAGGAAGATCTATTCTGGGTCCTAATCTTGATGTAATCACTTTACTTTTTTTCCCTTTGTTTCACTTAAAGACTTTAACGTTATGAGATTAATTATTCTTCATAGTTCCAAACAGATCATATCCTCCTATTTTTATAGCGGGGGATGGACACTGATGTGTACATTTAATAGGGGAGGTTTACATAGACTTCTTTCATTCACTCTTAATACAGAAATTATTGGTCCTCTTATTGATGTTCACTCATAACTCACAATTCAGTTACTTCAATTGAGTCATGTCTAATGGGCCGGTCCCCTTAAATTTTTATTAGTAACATCAAGCACCAAGTTGGCACAATTTTTGAATGAAGATTTTTCATGGGAATTTTTCAAGCATTTTTTCACTTGTTACAGTCACAAGAATAGTATCTTACTGCATAAGGTGAACTTTTAAAATAATAGTATATCCCTATATTTTTGTTTCAATATTTTTCACAAGAAATAAGGAAAAAATCATTCAACATAAACAGAGTGTTAAAAGGTCCAGCCAATAATGGAGACTTCTGGCCAGGGATATACTCAAATTCTTGGCATAGGAGATGCTCAGTTATATGAACTTGCTGATAATAATTCCCCAGCTCCATATCATGACCCACCAGCTGTCCCTCAATATGGTCCTACACTGGCATTCTTTCAGTTCCTCAAATGAAAGTTCTCTTTTCTTACACCCACTTCCAAGCACTTGCTTTGTCTGGAATAGTCAACCTCTTTGTTTCCCTCCTCTACATATTAACTATTCTTAGATTCCACTGTAGGTACTGTTTCTACAAGGAAATCTTTCCTGTAAGAAAATGTTCTCTTGTTTCCAAGGGTATCCAAATTCCTTTTGCAGATGAATAATTCCCTTGTTTTTTGCTAGGAAACACTGATGGACATGGCCATACAAAGCCACAGACAGCCTTCATGAAAGAGAATATGGCTTTAGGAATGATTCTTTACATTAATAACTTGTATTAAGGCAAGAAAAAGAAATATATAGCATGAGAGTTAGAAAAAAATTATATTGAGTTGGCCAAAAAGTTCGTTTGGGTTTTTCCATAAACTGTTATGGAAAAACCCAAACGAACTTTTTGGCCAACCGAATATAATCATTATTTGTGGATTAGTGACTGAATATGTATAAAAATCCAAAAGAATCCATTGATAAATAATTAGAATTAATAAGTACAAAGAGATTGCAAATTACAAAGTCAATATACAAAATTCCACTGTATTTCTTTATAAAATAGACATGGTTTTATTAAAACAGCATTTACAATAGGAGAGAAAAGTCATATATCTAAGAATAAATCCAGTAAAGGATATAGAGAAACTTCTACATGGAAACCAGAAGGAATCCCTAAGAGAAACTGAAGAAGATCTAAATAATGCAAGAATAAACTATGTTCTTTTATTGGAAAACTCAATAATATTAAGAATTTAATTGAAGAATTTAATTATCTCCCCTAATTTTTCTACAGATTCAATGCAATCTCATTAATATCCTAACAAGTCATTTTGTAGAACTTGATAAGTTTAATTAAAAATTTATAGTGAAATGTAAATTGCTGAAAATAACCACAACACTCTTAAAAAATTGGACCAATGTGGGAAGACTTGCTATATCAAATATCAAGACTTATAATAAAGCTATAGTAATTATGAAAGCGTGATATTGGTGTAAGGTAGAAAATTGGGCCAATGAATAGAAATGAAAGTCCATTTGCTTTATTCATTCATCAGTGGACATTTAGGTGGTTTTCATTTCTCAGCTATTGTAAATAATGCTGCTATGAATGTGGCAGTGCAGATATCTTTTTGAGATAGTATTTTATTTTCTTCAGATATATACCCAGAAGTGGTACTTCTGGATCATATGGTAATTCTATTTCTTTTTTAATCTTTGAGAAACCTCCATGCTGTTTTCCATCGTGACTGTACTAATGTACATTCCCACTAACAGTACACAAGGGTTTCTTTTCTTCACATCCTGTCAACACTGATCTCTTGTCTTTTTGATAATAGCCAACCCAATAGATGTAAGGTATAATCTCATTGCATCTCCTTATGACTAGTGATGTTGAGCACCTTTTCATTACTTGTTGTCCATTTGTATATTTTCTTGGGAAAAAATGTCTTTTAAGTCCTTTGCCCAAGTTCTTTTTAATGGGATTGTTTTTGTTTTTTGCTATTGAGTTGTATGAGTTCCTTATATATTTTGGATATTACTCCTCATCAGATAGATGATTTGCAAATATTTTTTCCTGTTCCATAAGTTGTCTTTTTATTTTACTGATTGTTTCTTTTGTTATTATGCCTGTTCAACTCAAACTCAAGTGATAGCAAGGAATATCTTGATCATCACTGTATCCTCAGTGCTAGGATTGCACCTGATATTTCTATCTATCTATCTTGGGACCATACAAGGCTATGTAGCAAAAAAGAAGCCCATTATAAAATGATAACAAGAGGACTTCCCTGGTGGCGCAGTGGTTTAGAATCCGCCGGCTGATGCAGCGGACACAGGTTTGAGTCCTGGTCTGGGAAGATCCCACATGCTGTGGAGCAACTAAGCCCGTGCGCCACGACTACTGAGCTTGCGCTCTAGAGCTCACAAGCCACAACAACTGAGCCTGTGTGACACAACTACTAAAGCCCGTGTGCCTAGATCCTGTGCTCCGTAACAAAAGAAGCCACCACAATGAGAAATGACAAGCCCACGCACCGAAACGAAGAGTAGCCTCACTCACCGCAACTAGAGAAAGCCCGCGCACAGCAACGAAGACCCAACGCAGCCAAAGAAAGAAAGAAAGAAGAAGAAGAAAAGATTCAACATTGCACCCAGGAGGGTTCTGGGAACATGGCAACACATCTTCGATTCTAATTTTGTGTGTCAAAAAATTCAAATAAAATAAAATTCAGTAAGAATCTACAATCCTGTCACACAAAAGAAAGCAAAAGTTGTTTCTAAAATTTGGGATTCCTGTGAGTCTGTACAGAGTAAGGTGGAAGGCAGCTAACCTACCTTGAAGGAAAGCTTTCATGAAACCATGCTGAGAGACCCTCACTTCGGAGCCTCCAGTATTTGGCCCCTGTGGAAAGAGCTCTGCCTCATGTCTCCATGGGTCTTACCTTACTTAAGAGTATGGGCTGGCCAGCTGACCTGTGCCGTTCCTTATAACCTTCCTAAGATGACGCCCAATCTAATGTTCACTGAGAAGGAGGCAGAACTCCAGGAGACCCTGCATCAGCTAAGAGCAGTGACTTATCAAATCATCTCTCATAACCATGAGCAAACAAAGGAAGCAAGTAATGTGGAAAATATCAGAGCTTGAAGAAAGGGAACAAGTATGAGAAAACAGATCAAATGCCCAGCAGGAAACAGGGCAGAACTGGGAGAATTTAGAAAAAAAACATCCATAGCATCAGTGAGAGCTGAGAAAATCCTGTTGTGTTAAAACATGAACAGATTGCTACTGAATAAAAGCAATGTGCAAGAAAATAAGAATTATTTGAAATAATAACAATAAAACAGAGTGTGCAAATCTTATGGGGAAATCTTGGTTGGTTCTTAACCAAGAGTGGGAAGAGATAGGAGTATTTTCTTGAATCCCTTAATCCCTAAGGTGTAAAACACAACAACAATAACAACAACAAAACCAAATCACTGAATAGAAACAGAGTATCCTTTGTCTTTCTGCACAACATTCTAGGAGAATCTCTCAAGTTGGCCACGCACAGCTCTTTGCTTTTTCAGCAAATATACAGACTTGGGCAAGAAAAAGTAAGAGACATGGAGGGGAAAATACAGGCATTCCAGAAGGAAAGGCAGGAGGGGATGGAGCAGATGGAGTAAAATCAACAATCAAGGAAATAACTAGGAGAAAATTTCCAAAAGCCCAAAACCTGTCTTAAGATACAACATGCTCACTCATTCATAAAATAAAAGATGTATACTTAATTTCAGATGAAATTTCTGAATTCCAATAAAAAATAAACTATCCTGTATGCATCTAGACAGATATGCCTACAAAGTAATGCCAAAATATACCAGCTAGCATGTAAGCTCCACAAAAGCATTTTTCTGTTTTGTTCACTGATATATTTCGATCACTTGAAAGAGTGCCTGTTACATAGCAGGCACTCAATAAATATTCATGGATGAATTTGCTGGCATTAAGGAATCAATCTCTACCTGAGGTCATGAAAATATTCTTTTAAATTACTTTGGGAAGTTTAATTGCTTTGACTTTTATAGTTATAGCTACAATCCATATGTGAGTGATACGAGGTTAGGGTTCGTGTTTCATTCTTTTCCATATGGATATTTGGTGTCGCCAGTACCATTTATTAAAAATATCCTTCTTTCCTCATTGCTCTATAGTACTACCTTTGTCATAGAACAACTGGCCATATATGAATGGGTGTGCTTCTGGGCTTTTTTTTCTATTCATTGGCCCAGTGGTACCCTGCACCAATATCACACTTTCATAATTACTATGATAACATGGAGAAATTATTTAAGAATTGTCCTAGCAAATAATCTGACTTGTCTTAGTGTGGATGTCCCAGAAACAAACTGGAAACATGGATCTGATTTCAAGTAGCTTATCTGGGAGGTGATCCCAGGATGAAATATCAGGAGTGTTGAGAAGTGAGAAATGGAAGGAAAGGAAGTCAATAAAGTGTGTATTATCAAGCAGGTTATCACCATGGGAAGCTGGGACTCCATTCTCTGCCACTCCTCTCCCTTAGCACAGAAACAGCTCATCCCACAGTTAGCCACTCAACTTGTTGTCCTGGTCCATCTTGGATTCAGGCAGAGGGTTGGAATCTGTAGTTACAGTCATGGGCTATATCCAAGACAGAGCCTCACCTGGACACAGCTGTCTGCCTCTCACAGCAAACAAAGCACCCTGATGGAGGCCAGGAAGAAGAGCTGCTGTGCTTGTGCACTGCACTGATGTATCTTCAAAAGTGCTCTGTCCAGCTTTCTCCTCGGGAACACAAACCCCCGCCCCCAGGAATACTAAGGTGCCCTTTTGCCAGGGCCCTTGAGACTCAATCATAGTTATGGACAAATTGCCAAGTTACAAATGAAAAAGATCTCCCCTTTAACTGCTTTAACTTCACAGAAGCTCCAGAGAAGTGCAATCGACCCTTGAACAACACAGGTTTGAATTGTGTGGGTCCACTTATATGCAGATGTTTTTCAATAAATATATCAGAAAATGTTTTGGAGATTTGCAACAATTTGAAAAATCTCACAGATGAACCATGTAGCCTGGAAATATTGAAAAAGTAAGAAAAAGTTAGGTGTGTCATGAATGCATAAATTATATGTAGATACTAGTCTATCCTTACATAGGCATAAGGTGAGTGATATTTAATATAAAATTAATGTGTTAATTTTCTTACTGATTTACAACTTTGCTTTCAAAGAATTACATTATCATACAATATACCTGTCTGTCTCATAAATGGAGAAATTGTATATCAGCCTATCATCACATTTAAGTTGTTTTTTAAAAAATGAAAGTGTTTCCAATACTATATTATTAATATGACTATAATACTGAATGCCATAAAAATTTTATAATGATTCCTTCATTAGTGTATAGGCTAGGCTACGGTGAAGCAATCATATCAATTATATAGGCTACCACAAAGCAATCATATTGCTGCTTCTTTGTTATCAATGCATGAATTATTATAACTACAAATATTAATTTCTTTTTCACATTATCTTTTCATTTTTTATGTCTAGTGTTAATAATATCTATAACATCTACAGTGTTTTGTATAAGACAATATTGATGTATGTACTGATAGACTGGTGATTCATCTTTTAAACAGAAGATGTAAAGTTATGATGTTGATATAGTACAGTATAGTAAATGCATTTTCTCTTCCTTATAATTTTCTTGCTAACGTTTTTTCTCTAGTTTACTTTATTATAAGCATATAATACAAACAAAATATGTATTAAGCGACTGTTTTATGTTATTGGTAAGACTTCAGGCCAACTGTAGGCTACTAGCAGTTAAGGTTTGGGGGAGTCAAAAGTTATATGCATATTTCTGACTGTACAGGTGGCCCCTGCAATATTTAAGGGCTCACTGTACAACTAACTTGATTTTGAGTTCCTTAAACAGTCTGTGGCCTATGGTTGTAATTCCAGCATCCAGCACAAAGTGCAAAAAGTGAATGCTCAATAAATGTTTAAAGTGGCTTGTTCCGATTAATCCATTTACTACTCTGTTAGGCAGCCGTGCCTATAGATCCAGGTGAGACACAGGGTACAGCTCAGACCTCAGCTACCTCTTTTCTTCTTTTTTTGCTCATGGTCCCATTTGTTTCAGGAATTTTCTGGGCCTCACCCTTCAGAATTTCAGCCATGGCCTGAGCCCTGACATTGGCATGAAGAACCAAAGAGTAGCAGTCCCAACAAGAAAATCATTTGGAACTGGGCTTCAGTTGGAGGATTTCCTGGTTATTTTCCACACAGGCAGGATGTGCCTTTATTTGCTTATTCCGTAAACACTGAAGTATCAGGAAAAGGACAAGGTGCAGAGACTACAAAGAAAAACCGAAATCACTGCCTTAAGTATGACTTTGCGTGTGCACATGTCTGTGTGTTTAGGCGAGGGACGAACACCGCTCGTTTAAAATTTTTTTCCAATTTGTATAGCAGTTTCAGACGAGGAATTCCACTTCTCCTCCGCCAGTTCCCACCATCTGCTTCTAACTCTGAAGGGGGGGATGTGGCAATAGTGATGAGAGACTGCCTGCTGAAGTACTGAAGGATAAGAGCTTGCCAAGAAAACCCAGGGTTTTTTATGAGAAACCACCATCTGCAGCCTGGAGCCAGGAGAGGTCGCTCATCTTGCAGGAAAGTGCAGAGTCCACTGCATTATCAGTGCCCAGCCCCGCACTAAATTGGGTCTCAGAATCAGACATGGCTGATCTCATAGGCTGCTGAGTTTAACGTGGAAAACTGGCAAAGGAACAGCATTAGGTCCGGGGCTACGACCCGGAAGGAACAAGGTTCGCTCTGAAGAGCCACTAGTCATCCAGAGCGTAAGCGTGAGGCGCAAGGGGTTCTTTGAGCCGAGGGCCAGCTAGGCCTCTGTTACTGCATGGCCCGAGGGGCTTCATCCAAGGGCCTCACCCCTTCGACCCGTCCTCGACTGACTCCTGGGCCCTCTTACAGTTTAGAGGGCTCTGAGTGGGGGAAGAGGCCAGAAAAACCGAAGAGAAAATACGCCGTCCGGCCAAGAGGTGTGCGGGGCCCTGTCCCCTCCTCCGATTGGCTAGGGTTGTCCTGTTCCCTGTCTGTGATTGGCTGCTCCCACAAAGATGCCGCCGGCGAGCTCATTGGCTCCGGCCCTGTGGGCGGGGCCTCGGAATCCTGCAGGAGAAACCAAGGAGCTGGGTGCTGCTGAGGCCTTGGTCTCCGAGCCGGCGGTAAGTGCCGGGCTGGCTGGGCCAGCCGGTTCGGAAGCTGCGGACACTCGGCCGTGGGAACCAAGCGGGCGTCTCCACGTTTGGTTTCAGCCTCGGGGCGCTACTCCCGGCTGAGAAGGGAGGTGGGTAGACAGTTGTGCCTCTTCAGAGGTCCTGCAGGCCGTTAGCCTCACTCTGCCCCCACCCGCCCGGGACCTTCGGGCCCTGCCCGGCGTCCTGTGGCCCGGAGGTTACCCTCCCCCTCTCTCCTCCCGAACCCCGGAGGTCACCGCCTCCTCACTTCCCACTTTGGCCCCTCCTCCCGAGTCTCTTCCCGGCTTCGCCCCCCACCCCCACCCCCCGCAAATGTCTTTCCTAGAAGGCTTCCCACTGTGCCAAATGAACGGTTGAAGCAATTAAATGTTTAATAATTAAAGTTTTGTCAAAGTAATCTGTGTATCATGAAAACAAAACAGTAAGGCAATAGATGCCCGCCCCTAAATCCTTTTTTGCAGAGGCCACTACATTTAACTTGTTCATGTTTAGAGCTTTTCATGCCCTACTAAATCTAAATAATGTGCTTCCATCGCATTTCTTGATTTATCATTTTGATATTTCTTTACCTCACTTCCCTTCTCCACCATCTTCTCAGTTTTTCAGTAGCTATTTTCAATTCTTTGTTAATCTCTGTAGCTTTAAATCATAGATATCAGCCTCTGTTGTGTCAGCCTTAGGTAGTAGTTCTTGGGGCCCCTCCGTGGTGGTAGATGAGGATATTGACATTTCTTCCATATCCAGCCTACTATCAGCTAGACCTTAACATTTACGTTTAATACTCGTGTATTCAAAAATATTTGAGCACTGTTTCTGGCCTTAGGGATATGGTCGTGAACAAAATAGAGTATGTCAGTATCCTCATGAAACTTCTACTGTGGGAAGTAAGACAATAAACACATATGTGTCAAATGACATTAAGAGCAGGAATTTGGAGAAGTCATTTCAAGCTGGGAGGACAGCAGGAATCCAAGTGGGTGGAATGAATGGACATGGGGTCTGCGAGAAAATGTGGAAGTTCCTCCTTTTGCTTGACTGGGCTGTTTCAGGGTGAAGAGAGAGCTTCTTGTTGGACTGAGGGCTGGGGAACCAGGATAGGCTCTTCAGTAGGTTAGTGATTTAGTAAAACAAGGTTTTAGGATATTGGTCCTACAGTTTGGTAGTGACAGTGGGAGGAGGAAAAGTAAGAGACAGGGAGGCCAGTGAGAAGGCAGGACCTGCTGATGGCCTGTAACAGACAGTTCTGCAAAATCTACTTACTGCCCCACTTCCTTCAGGAAACCTCACAGGACTACCATTAAACCACAGTGATTTCTCTCTCCTCTTGAATTTTTATTATACTTTGCAGCTGGAGAGGTTAAGTACTTTGCCCAAGATAGAATGGCAGAGCCCAGGACCAAGCATCTGTTAAATGAGGGGAGGGTAGAATAATGGTTTCTACTTAGGGTTTTGAAATACATTGAGCCAATCCATGTAAAATGCTCAGAAGAGTGCCTGGCGTATAGTGTACTCAAGGAGTGCTCGCTTTTATTATTAATGTATAATATGCTCTCAACTCCCTAACTTAATTATAAAAGCATTTTGGGTTTTAGAACTGTTTTCTGTGTCTAGCTCATTTATTCCTTCAGCAAATGTTTATTCAGCAATAACTGCATGACAGGCACTTTTTAGGTCCTAAGGATACAATGATGACTAAGACCATCAGGGCTTTTCCCTTTATAGACTAACTGGTAACACAGACTTGCATGGTGAACAAATAAACATTGTCAACTGTACCAAGAGCCTGCCATTGGTCATTCAAGTTCTGTGCCCACATATGGCCCTAGCAGAAATCTCAGGTTTCTTGCTGGAGTAGTGGATTCATCAATATGGGTTTAATTATCATCAGATGACCTTTGTTTTTATCTTCCAAGGGCTGTTTGTCCATATCTGCTTCTAATGTATCACTGAGGAGGGTGTCTTGGCATCTTAGCGGTTGTTAGTGCTGGAGAAGTGGGCAGAGGTTTACAGGAGGTGGGGAGAGTTGCTGGTTCCCTTATACCTTACACTTCAGTGTGCAACACAAGAAAACAAATTGAGCATATAGGCCATGGGCTTCTGGCATATTACCTTTTCTGCACCTTGACGTACATAAATATACATGGAAACATCCTAGAGAGTGAGGAAGGTGGGTATTTCTGGCCTTATTTTGGAGAGTGAAACCACACGAAGTTCAAGAGAAACAGTGCTGATTTCGAGAGCACAATGGAGGTGGAGTGAGAATGGGCTGGCGAGCGAACCCACAGGAGGGTCAGAGATGACCAGGTGAATGGGAACTGAGAATTCCCAGCATCCCAACATTCAGGCATCCCCAGATGTCCCTTCCATGGCGTGAGAAACGTGACCCAGTGGATTCAGTGGGGAAGGCCAGAGCTTATTAAACAGGGTTCATAAAGGATCCAAAAGAGGAAGTTATTTTTTTCAGTCACTACTTATCCCTTTTACCTATCCCTCTGCTCTTCTGCTCTTTTATCCCTTATTTGGGTTTCTTTCGTTCTTCTCAGCCTTCAGTGGCTCCGCCTGGTTTTATTCATATTCTGAGGAGGGTGTGACAGGAGCCATGGATCCCGCAGCATTGGTGGAAGCCGTTGTAGAAGAAGTGGCCTGTCCCATCTGCATGACCTTCCTGAAAGAGCCCGTGAGCATCGACTGTGGCCACAGCTTCTGCCACAACTGTCTCTCTGGACTCTGGGAGGTCCCAGGAGAATCCCAGAACTGGGGTTACTCGTGTCCCCTCTGCCGGGCTCCCGTCCAGCCAAGGAACCTGCGGCCTAATTGGCAGCTGGCCAACGTTGTAGAAAAAGTCCGACGGCTAGGGCTGCATCCAGGAATGGGGCTGAAGGGCGACGTGTGCGAGACCCACGAGGAGCAGCTTAAGATGTTCTGCAAAGAGGATGGCCTGATCGTGTGCGAGGCCTGTGGCCGGTCCCCCGAGCACGAGGCCCACAGTGTCGTGCCCATGGAGGATGTCGCCTGGGATTATAAGGTGGGAGATTAAGGCCAGCTCCCCCCAGTCTCTCCCCTGCCCTTCACTTGGCTATCTCTAGATCAAGAACTTGACCAGGGACCCCAGAGACAAAATGAGAGCTGATTCCTTTGGCTTCTCGCACCCCCAGATCCCAGGGACCTGTGAGCCGTTCCTCTCCTTATGTTTGTGACCTCCTTTGACTTCCTTCTTTCCCACTTCCACACCTCACCCCAGTCCCAACAGGTTTAATGCCTAACCCAAACTTGCTTTCCTTACTAAGAATTTGAGGGAGACCATTTTGGTCTAGTTGGGGTTCTGGGCGCCTTGGATGAAGTGGTCAAGTCTGTACCTATCAGAGCGTGCAAACTCCTCCTAGCAATGCCACAGATAATCATTGAACATCAGGTGAGTCACTTTAAACTCCTCATTTTATAGACAAAACAAAGGCTTAGAAATTTGAGATCATGATCATTGGTTTTAGAGCTAGAAGGGACCGTGGCTGAGTCATTTAGGATTGAGTGAGATTGTCTGATGTTGTAGGGACCCTTCTGACTTAAGTTAGTTAAAGGAAGATCAAAGGCCTTCTTACTCTTCAGCCACTGTTCTTTCTCTTCTCCTTACCTTCTATTTATTGGGGGCAATAGGGGGAGCCATCTCTGACACCCACTGCTCCTTTTTTATAGCTATCCTATCAACTTCTAACTTCTTATATTTTCCTTAGATGTCCATGCTGACATATCTTTATTGGAATCACTATCCCAATGATTCTGTGATCCATTGATCCTGTACTGGTCTTAATTCTCTTTTTTGAAGTTGAGATTAGAAGGTAAAATTGTAAGATGAATCCCCTGAATTAGCTGTTTTCCTATGCAAAAAGAATTTCTGAAAAATTAAAAGTATTTATTTATTTTGTTTTGCAAGTATTAGAATAGGGAGGCAGTATACCATAGGCATAAGAGTTAAAGAGCTGGGTTAAATCCCAGCCCAACCATTTACTAGATGAGTGACTTTGCGTAGGTCACTCTCTAAGCCTCAGTTTTGTTGGTACATCTTTAATAAAATGGTCCATATTATTATGAGATTACTTTATGCTTCCCAGTAGTCATCTCTTGCATTAGAGTCTAGGATGGTACTTCTTATCTTTAGGGTGCATATGAACCACACAAGGGTCTTGCTAAAATTCAGGAGGTCTGGGGTGAAGCCCAAGATCCTGCATTGCTAACAAGCTCCCAGGTGATGTTGATGCTGCTGACACACGTGGACCACACTTTGAATAACAAGGTTTAGGAGGCTGTAGGATAACAAAGCAGATAAGGATAAAAAGAGGCATGGATAGGAAAAGTCCAAGATAGTTTTCTGGCCAGGTTGGAAATGGACCTTTTCTTCTGCTTTACAGAAACTTAGAGACTGTGGGAGTTGAAATGATTCTCAGATTGAGAGACCTTGGATGTAACCTGGGCAGGAATCTGCTCCCTCTGTGGTGTTCCCTTTTCTCCCAGCATGCATTCTGGCCCACCCCCTGAGGGATGCTTGTTTTCCCATCACCTACCAATGCTAGGAAGCCTGGCTATCCACCCAGGCTGCCCGAGGTGTCCTCATGAGGTTTTTGTCTCTTTCAGTGGAAACTCCATGAGGCTTTGGAACATCTGAGGAAAGAGCAAGAAGAGGCCTGGAAGCTGGAAGTTGGTGAGAGGAAACGAACTGCAAACTGGAAGGCAAGTTGCCCCCTGGGGAAAGGAGTCTGTGTGGTCCCTGTGTTGTCCTGAAGCTGGCCCATGGTACCTTCCTCATCTCTGTGAGGCAGAATGTGGGGTTTGAGGTCAGAGAGCCTGGGGTCCTCATGCCCGCTTTCTCTACTAGGTGTGTGGCCTTCAGCTGGCCTTGGGACCACTCACTTCCAGTTTCTTGAATGTGATGTAGAGATAACTTCTGGGCTCTCCTCATATGTGAGAAAGGAAAAGTACACACCTCACATATGCTTTAGCTCACAGAGGTATGACTTGTATAATGCTTAGTAAAGCATAGTTTCTGTTTCTCTTTCCTCAGCTAAAGCATATTTACTAAAAGTTAAGTCATTAAAATAGTGGAAAATCACTTCAGAAATAAACCCAAGGCCCACAACTATCAAACTATGAGAACTTGTGATCGACGGAAGGTAACACTGAATCAGTCTAAAACAGCATATAGAATTGATAACAATACCAGTAAGAAGCAAAATCGTCTGACAGTGTAGTTGTTACACTGCCTGGTCATTATTCTGAAAATAGAATATATTATTCTGAAAATGGAAAATAGTCTGGAATATATAGTGCAAAGGTAATATCCTGGGCCCTCCTGGGGTCAACAAGAGTTAGTAATAGGGACTGAGGAGCATGTACTGGAGCTGTGGGAACAGGAAGTTAGGAAAAATCATATCCTTTGTCTGTGCCGCTACAGTGCCTGGCACACAGTTGGTACCAGGACATTCCAGAGTGCGTGTGTGTGTGCACATACCAGCGTCCTCAATCCTGGGTGGCCCTTACACGACCAGTATCCGTGCTGATTTCTGATCTTGGCTTTACAGATACAGGTGGAAACCCGCAAGCAGAGCATCATATGGGAGTTTGAGAAGTACCGGCGATTACTAAAGAAAAAACAGCCACCAGGTCGGCGGCTGGAAGTAGAGGCCGCCGCCGCTCTGGCCAGCCTGGAGCAGGAGGAAGGGGAGACCACGCAGAAACTGGGGGTGAGTCACAACGCACTCATCCAGCAGAGCCGGGTCCTGTGGAGGATGATCGCAGAGCTGGAAGAAAGGTCTCAGAGGCCTGTCCGCTGGATGCTGCAGGTGAGGGGCAGGCTTTCCTGGGAAGTCTGAGCAAGAGCTGAGGGTGGCCTGGGACTGTAGGAGAGGGGGGACCTCGTCTTCAGTGGGACCTGTCAGCACTCAGCCTACCAGATATGGATTCCGTATACCCGCTGCTAATGCCGGCTGTTCCCCTACCCCTGGTTGGGTGGATGACCTCGTGGCCTCCTAGAGGGACATTGTCTAGGCGGCCCTCACATCATACCCGTCCGTCCCTCTGGCCAGAGAGTTGAGATGGAGCCCGAAGTTGGCCAGTGAAGCCAGGGCTCAGCCTGCCCTGCCTGCCTCCTGTAGGCTTCTCCCCCGCTCCCTCTACACGCCTTCTCTCCAGCTTTGCTCTCTGCCTTCCCCTTCCCTCGGAGAAACTCCCTCCTACAGCTCTGTGTCTGTCTGGTCCCTCCAAGGAATGGGGCATACTCATGTGCTGCATATCTTTTTCTCCTTCTAGGGTATTCAGGAAGTCTTAAACAGGTATGTTTCCATCTCTGGAGCCCCTCGACAGCCCTGTAAGAGAAAGTGGGTCCTGGCCAGAGCCAGAAGTGGGGAAGGAACGTAGACCAAGTACCTACAGAAAAGTGGGTGCTGGTCCGTAATCTTCTGCCCCTTCCATTGTATTGGCTAAGGAAGCTTTCAGCATCTTTCTTTTTTCTTCTTTGTGCTTGGCCAAATTCATTTCAAGCATTACCAATAAGAGTTTCAGGTAGAGCTATAAAATGTATGGTTTCAAGTAGATGGCCCAAGGAGGGGAGAAGACTGCAGCTGTCTCCAGCAGCATCGGTGCTCTGAGTCTGCATATGGGCCCTTCTCCTCTGCAGTACACCTCTTCCTCTCCCAATGTCAGATTCACACCTAACCCTTCCCATGGCCTAGGTATGTGAATATTCTCTCTGTGCCACAAGCCGTTCAGCTCAGTCAAATAATCATCACATCTCTGCTCTGCCTGGTATTGCTGGGGAGGGGCACCTCGCTGACCCCGTCCCTGGCCAAGCCCCCTTCCCTGTACTAAGGGAAGGCCCATGTGGCAGAGCCAGGACTTCTGGCCCCAAGGCCTACCCCTCTCTATCAGGAGCAAGTCTTGGAGCCTGCAGAGACCAGAACCAGTCTCGCTGGAGCTGAAGACGGACTGCCGTGTGCTGGGGCTCAGAGAGATCCTGAAGACGTATGCAGGTAATGAACGCTCGGCGGGATTGTGATGAGCGGGGGGCGGGACCCCTCCCGGAGAAATGAAATGGCTCAGTGCCCTCTGGATGCCCATTGCCCACCCGCCACTGAGGAAATCGCTGGCTGTATCTATCGCAGAGACCTCGCCCAGGCCCCCTCGCCCTGTGTCAGGGTACCAACCAGGATCTTTTTCCCTAGCGGATGTGCGGCTGGATCCAGACACTGCTTATTCTCGCCTCATCGTGTCTGAGGACAGAAAATGCGTGCGCTATGGAGACACCAAGCAGAAGCTGCCCGACAATCCTGAGAGATTTTACCGCTACAATATCGTCCTGGGCAGTCAGTGCATCTCCTCGGGTCGGCACTACTGGGAGGTGGAGGTGGGAGACAGGTCTGAATGGGGCCTGGGAGTGTGTAAGGAAAATGTAGACCGGAAGGAGGTGGTCTATTTATCCCCCCACTACGGATTCTGGGTGATCAGGCTGAGGAAGGGCGATGAGTACCGGGCAGGCACCGACGAATACCCACTCCTGTCCTTGCCCGTCCCTCCCCGCCGGGTGGGAGTCTTCCTGGATTACGAGGCTCATGATATCTCCTTCTACAACGTGACTGACAGCGGCTCCCACATTTTCACTTTCCCCCACTATCCCTTCCCTGGGCGCCTCCTGCCCTATTTCAGTCCTTGCTACAGCATCGGAGCCAACAACACCGCTCCCCTGGCCATCTGCTCCCTGGACGGGGACGACTAAGAGAGCCACCATTTTACCCAGAGGCCTTGGAATGTCGCCTGGCCCGCAGGGGTCTTGGAGGACCCTGCCCCTGATGAGTGTCCCCTGGAACTGAGCTGAGCCTGGAACCCAGGGATTCCTCTGCCTGACCCAGTGGTGTGTCGCTACCGGGCCAGTCTCCCACTAAACCACTCATGTTAAAAAGCTGAGGCTCGGCAAAAGGAGCATTGCGCCCCCGCGGGAAGTATGACAAGGCTTTTGGTGAGGATCACAGCGGCTCTAAGGACCAGGATAGTGCTTTCTGCAGGTCACGCCCCTCTTCCCTGTCCCTGTCAGTGCCATAATTCAGTGAGCGTGATGGATTAGATCCGATCTTCAGGAAACCCATTGGGTCAGGTTTACGGACAAGCCAGAAGAATACTGTCCGTGTCCAGAGCTGGTTGCTGTGCTGATAGCAGCAGGAGGATGCTTCACCTGAGGTGTACTGAGGTGCCTCTGAGCACCCATATTTCACCCCAACTCTCTGACCTCCCAGCTAGAGAAATGCATCACCAATTGCCCAGACCGCCCCAGTGGCCATCTCCTCTCTGAGCACAAGCTGGGCAAGTCACTAATCTCAGACTGTAATGAGAGCTGTGTCCTGGTCCTGCCCTTTTCTCTAAATGTCAGAATCGGAAGACCTGTGCGCCTTGTTTGTATTTTCACTTCATGGATGAAGAGACTGAAATGGCCTTAGTGCAGTCAGTTATTTCTAACAAAGCTGATGGAAAGAAGAGTGTATCGATTATAAAGTATTTCTCACATTCAAATGAAACCAGACTGACAAACTCACTTCTCAGGTCACATGTCTGCATATCATTCATTACATTCAGGTCTGAAACACCCCAATGTTTGAAAGATTTTAAGTGTCCTCAATGGGAAAATGGGTATAGTAACTGCATACTCTCCTACCTCGCAGGATTGTTGTGAAGATCTCAGTTCCATCCCGTACTTTTGTTCCTTTCTCAGGGACAGGGAAGGCAAGCCATGGATTTTGCCTGTGGTGGCAACCTTCCCATCTCACCTTTTTACAGCATCTTTGCAGCACTGCCTTAGCTTCTTAGGGCCTCTCCTGACAGTCCTGTCTTTTAGACCAAAAGATACCCATGCCCTGGCCAACTCCGGGCCACGGTAATATATTGAGCGTCTATTATATGTGTTTGTCTTTGGGTTAGAACAGGGACTGTGACGTTAGGGTAGAGAATGGAAATAATACAAAGACAAATGTAAAACAAATGCACTGAAAGGAAGGCTCACCCACAAGCTCATTGGGCTAAAGTTTGGATCTTTGTTTGTCACCAAGGGAATCTTCATGGTTCTGGTAAATATTCTGCCTTTCTCTTCCCTAAATCTGTGACAGAAGGAATAAAGCAGGAGGGAGGTGTGGGGAGGAAGAATAGGACTAGGCAGAAAAAGCCATATATGATAATGAAAGGGAATTAAGACTGTAGATCTGGGCTATTGGCCCTTCAGAGTGATTGTTGTGTGTGACGAAAATAATTCATTACCGGTCTTAAAAGTGTGATGTGGGAATGATTGTGCTGGAAACAAACTGTAAAGCAAGCATATGAGAACTATGGGTTTTGCCTGTTGTGAGGGGCTACAATATATACATTATGTATTGTCACTGTGATGCTGTGTAACACAACCTCTGATGTAGTCTAAGCTTGAAAGTAGTGACTGTTGAGTTAGGATTGGGCAGCAAAGTAGATACTAGGTTAGGTACAGGCAGAAGCAAAATCATTCCTGTAATAAAGAATAGCCAAAATTGTCTTTCTACCTTAATTGTGTTGTTGTTCACATATGAAGGAGGTGAAACAGGCCAAAGTGGAGAAATAAACTCATTCCTCCCACCATGCTTCCAAGTTGCTCCTTGAGCATTAGCAGTAGAAGGGGAGAACTTGCTATCATCCGCCTGGAGGGAAGTGAACTGGTAAGTCACAGACCTGGTATTGGCCAAGGGTTGAACAGACCTACATTAGAGGCACCATATATCTTTGTGTGTGTAGGGGAGCAGGGCAGGGCACGGGGACTCCCTGGGGAAGTGTGTATAGACTTGAGAAATAGATCTTTAGGAAGTGCTTCCAGCTATGTTCATGGAAACTTAACAGAGAGTCTAGGAACTGCATCAGTGTTCTTTTCTGTGGTTTTATAAGGCCAAATCTTGGAAGGTTCCTAAAAGAGAGAATTATTAGGTGATAAATTCATTCAAACCTAGAATGAATTAAGGAGTGGAATGGCATTATTTGTAATGTGCTCTTTGGGTTTTTGTTTTTGTTTTTACATTTATAAGCTGATTTGGGTGCTGTGATTACTTGTTAAAAGAATTACAAGGTTAAATATATTATGTGTTATCATAATGTCTGATTTTTAAGACCAGGCAAAAAGGTAAAAGGTCTTAAGTGTATGAAAATCCTTTTCTCTAGGGCAGTTGCTTACACTTCCTTTCTAAGAACAAGAACCTTATTTGTCTGCGTCACCATTGTAGCCCAAGTCTAGCATTGTGTGTGTGTGTGTGTGTGTGTGTGTGTGTGTGTGCAGGTCTAAATATTTAAGTGAGGGAACTTTCATTCATATACCTAGAATCAAAACGAAAATAAGATCTTCTTGCCTCATAGGGGCATGAAAGACTGGATGTTATTTAATTACAGTCCTGTTCAGAAACTGATTGGATGGCTAATTACAAAAGTGGTCCTGAAGGGGACAAGGCAGGTAGCCATGTGGAGGGCAGAGTGCCTGCACCGCTCCCTGGAATGCCTAGGGTTGTACCTCCAACTTGGTGTGATAATTCACTACAAGGCAGGGGTGAACTTTGCCCATCCTTGTTTTGCTGGCAAAGAAACCAAGGGGTGCAATGCCTGAGTCTTGAGGGGAAAGGCTATTCAAAGGGTAAAATGCTTGGGTCCTGCGAAAGGTGGATACAGCGGGCAAACCTTGGGGTAGCAACTCCCCACAGGAAATCCAATCTTTCTTTTTTCCAAGCAGGATTGGCTGTAATCTCAAGAATCCTAACACAGAGTCTACTGTTGCTCCCAGGCTCTAGTTAAATGAGCACACGTTGCTTCACGTGCTGGGCAGGGGTCGTATCTGAATATATTGGGAGACGCGCAGGTTTTTCTGTTTGGGGCAGCCATGGCAGAGAACCAGTCCATTTTGGGAAGTATGAAGTTCAATATTTGAGTACCAACGGTGAGTCTCAGCTAGTTTCAGTGAGTACTGGCGTGAATGAAACACAAAGCTGGCAGGGCAGGCTTCTGATTGAAATGCCGAAAAGAAATTGCTGTTTTGAATGCAGGCTGGACTATCCCTTTGTCACTTTCCATCAGTTGCTATAATGCATCTAATAACTCGTTGATTAAATGGGCATAGCCAAATCATTGGGTTGCTTGTAGAGAAAGAATAGTGTGACTAAATGGAAATCTTATCAAATACGCTTAACCATCTCATGATCTTGATTTGGTTTTATGTTATGGGGTTGCAAGGGAAGGAGAGTTTCTTTTTTCTACTCTTTGGGAACTCAATGCATTGTTATCTGATTTTGAGAGGTTGATTCCTACTTCTCTGATATTCAGAAATAGAATACATTCTAGGTAGGTAAATATCAATATTAGCAAAGAGTATGGATGCTAAGTTGTTAAGCATGAGATCCCTCTGGAACAGTTACTACATGAATGCTGATCTACGCAGGAATACAGTTTCAATAGTGCCTAGGGCTACCCTTTAAAATTATGGAATTAGAAATTTACTGGGTATATTTTTAAAGTATATACAGTGATTCAGGTATTGTTTTATGTGCTTTCCATTCATTATTTTATCTTCAATATCCTCTATGAATTAGTGTTGTTTCCTCATCAGTAGAAAGGAGATATTAAGACTCAAATACAATAACTTGCTGTCAACACTTACTGGGAAATTATCTTAAGATTTTCAAATATACCAGGGTCAAATATATGTACCTCTTACATATAAAATCTCTTTCTTTTAACATACACTGATTATTCAGTTTAAGACTTTCTGAAAGGGGAAAAATAAAAACAAAAGCCAATGAATTATCTGATGACCTGGAAAGAGTGGTGATATTTCAACTTCATTATTATTATTGTTCTCTATTAACTTTTTATCCCAGAGCATACCTCCTTAGAGATGTCCAAAAGAAGAAAGACCTGTGTTATATTTGATCCCTCTATTTTGTATCTTACAGTTTAGTTACACAGGCAGGACTAAGAAGCAAAGAGATAGATGTCAAAACCAAACTCACGTTGCTTTAGCTTCTGTTGCTTAGAAACAAAAAGCTGGTGATTAGTATACTGATTACAACTAGCTTAACAATAGTGGGGATATTAAAAGGCTATAGAGGTATATCTTACAGAACTTAATAACAGGGGCGTACCTAGGTGTTCAAAATGAATTGGAACCAGAGACTCAGTTTCTTCATCCCATTTTGCTAATCTGTTTCTCTTGCTGTGGAACAGATTTCTCTTTCCAAGTTCGTGTGTTGGAAAATGGCCACCATCAGTGACCCCAAGTTTGTATCTCCTCAGATAAACTGGGATCCATTTTGACTGGAGACAGACTCTGGTCCAGGTGTGAGCACATGACCCAAGTTGAGTGGATTCATCAATGGGCCAGAGGTCAGGGTCACATATATTAACAGTTGCTTCCGTATAATAACATAAAGAGATGAACAGTTGTGAGAAAATCAGTCAGGTATAGGGGTACCTAACAGTTGGTTTCTTCTGCAGAGGGACTGGTAGGATACTAAGTTGGAAGTGTAGGTCAGGAAGGGAAAACCCCAAATCTATATTCTCTTCCCAAACTTACCTCTGATTCAGATACTAGTTAATTGAAACCATAAAACCATTGTCAGAAAATTATTTCTTTTATATCCTTGCTAAAAATTGAAAAGTTAGGCAAAGTTACCCTTTACAGCTTCATCTTAGAACTTCTGTGGTACCAGGTGAACCAAAGCAGCTCCACAGACCTCTCAGGCATCTTTGAACTTGGCTGGAATGCTCAAGGTCTGAACAGACTTTGTGTTCATGAACCCAGGTTGGAGTGGTTAAAGAGGCAGTGCGTCAGCAAGCTCCATGTTCGCTCCCTTATTTGTTTGGTTCTCAGGGCATAGATGATGGGGTTTGAGGTTGGTGGGATGATCAGGTACAAGTCAGCTACCAGCACCTGGATGTGCAAAGGCACTGTGTCCTTCCCTAGCCAGGCCACATAGATGGATGCCATCCCAGGTAGGTAGTACAGAGCCATAACCCTGACATGGGAGCCGCATGTGCTTAATGCTTTCAACTGAGCATTCTTTGCGGAGAGACCAAATACTGCCTGAAGAATCAAGTTATAGGAGGCAGCGATAAAGGCCACATCAGAACCCACAGTAATGGAGGTTCTGTGGGTTTTCACAGTAATGGAACCAATCAAGCTGTAGAGACTACTGGGCATGGGGTGGGCATATGCCAACTTGGCCACAGCTATGTGCTCACAGTAGGAATGGAGAACCACATTGGAGCCACAGAAAGGCAGATGACTCACCATCCAACTCAATGGAGTCATGAATATGATAGCTCCGATGGTGATGATCACACTCGTTCCCAGTATCACTTGAGGTGTGAGAATTCTCTTGTAGTGTAGGGGCTTACAGATGGCCACATAGCAAAAAGCCGTGGCCAGTAGCAGCCCTGTCTCCACAGCTGTGGCTGCATGGACAAAATACATCTGAGTGAAACAAGCATTAAAGCTGATGAAGCTGTCTCCTAAGGAGAAAATGCTCACCATCTTGGGCGCTACCAAGGAAGCCATGACAGTGTCCACAGCAGCCAGAATATCCAGGGAGCAGTACATGGGCTCTTGTAGGGTGGAATCCATCCACATTACAGTCACTATGAGGGTGTTTTCTAACAGGGCTATGGTATACATGATGTTCAGTGAGGTAACCAGCCAAAGATGTGAAGATTGCAAACCTGGAATACCCACCAGGACAAGGTGGCAGGGGGTTCCATTGTATGGTTGTAGGGTGGCCCCAGCATCACAGATGAGACTGCTTTCCTGTTAATAAATAAAATGATGTAAAAGGATGCAATCCTGTAAGACTTGTTCCCAGCTATGGTGTTAGGAGAGCCTGGTGGTATTCTTAACTCAGTGGACCACAGGATTAAGGAAGTGACATCTGACAAAGTTTTCCTGCTCCACCTTCCATCCTCCTCAGTACTGTGCCTTACTAACTTCTGTTCATCGTTCAAATACCATGAGTTACGTCCTCCAGGAAGCCTTCTCTGCCTCCTGCCCCATCCCATGTGGAAACTAAATTAGGTACCTTCAGAGCTTTTATGGACTCTCATCCATGCTGACCTCTGAGGGACCTAAACTGACAATTCCAATACTCTACCTGTGACTTTATTGTATTCAATCATATGTGTCTTGTTCATGGCCTTGTACCTTATACTAACTGTGTGCACCCATAGCTGTGGTGCACAAGTCCATTAAGAAGATATGTGTACTCATTATAGCAAACAGTTGAATGAGTGAATGAGAAAACAAAGGAAAGAGTTTTTCTTTTATTTTTGTATGTTCAGTTCCTAATATTTAATAATTGTTGAATGAAACTTTGTGAGATTGAACATGTCACATTGTGCATCTTCTCCTTCTTCAATCTCTCACTTCCCTAATATTGCATCTCTCAAGGCCTCCGGCTAGTGGGTCACCACACCAATTGTGTGACTATGTTGACTTTACGATAGTCATATATAGCCCAAGAACTGTTTCCCAGGTGTCCAGGCAATCTTAAATGAAGAGTGCTTATTTGCCTAGCCTGGAGACTAGCATGCTATTAATTATCACCCCGTCCCTCCCCTCAGTCAGGAGTTTTTTTAAGGTTAAGAACTTTCCATATCCTTGGACACTGCCTTCACTTGACCCTTCTTGGATTTCTCATCAGGCCTGGCTCCTCCCTAAAAAATTGAGTAGATCAGATTGATGGAGTACTGGCCACAGAATCCCATCAGCTACAGTAGCATTTTCTCTTTTAACCAAGGATGAGACAAAAATTTACCTGGTTCTCAATGCTAATCAAGTGACATACATTTGCCCCTTCCATTTACCCCTGGAGGGCCTACCACTAATTGACGCCACACCCAGGTACCAAAGCAGCCTTGATGAGAGTCCTCAGAAGTTTTCTAAAAAGCCAAATTTCTGGGATATGATTACAATCTGTGGTCTTTATTGAAACAAACCAAAAAAACCCTAAACATAAGAAATGCCTTATAACGGAACAGACTGAATAAACTAACGAGCTCTGTTTGATGGTCAGAGGACCTTGCTGTGATGAGTGAAACATCTTCAGTGATAGGTCATGAGAAGATGCGGGAAAACTTTTTGAAGTAGAATGATAGTGCAGAGTGAAAACATATATATCCTTAAGACAGCTGTGTGTTTCCTGAATGCCACAAACTCAAGGTTAAGCATCATTCCTTAAAAAGTCGAAGAAGAGTCTAAGGAACCAGAATGCCTCTTCCCCCCACTCACCTCTGATCCAAGATCTTCCTCTCTGCATCTCTGCCCTGTATAAAATCACCTTTCTTCTGAGGGCAGTCTCAGCCGGTGCCTGCCCATCCCTCCTCTCTCTAGCCCTCACAAGTTGTAACTAGTCATACCTTTCATTCTCTTGAGAGATTTTTCCCCCCTCATTTTTTCCCCCTCATTCCTTTTTCTTCTTGATTAGCACTGCTAAAGGTTTACATATCTTATTAGTGCTTTCAAATGACTGGACAGTTTGGTTGGTCTTTTTTTTTTTTTTCTTTTTCACTCTTCAGTCTATTGCTACTAAAAATTTTCTTGCTAAGGCCAACAATGATCTCCATCAATAACATGTTGCCAATCCAGCGTTTTCTTTTCATTCTTTATTTTACTTGATCTATCCCAAACATTTAATATTACTACTTGGTCTCTCATTTTTTTTGGTTAAATTTTTTTAAACATCTTTATTGGAGTATAATTGCTTTACAATGGTGTATTAGTTTCTGCCATATCACAAAGTGAAGCAGCTATACGTATACATATAACCCCATATCCCCTTCTTCTTGTGTCTCCCTCCCACCCTCCCTATCCCACCCATCTACGTGGTCACGAAGCACAGAGCTGATCTCCCTGTACTATACGGCTGCTTCCCACTAGCTATGCATTTTATATATGGTAGTGTATATACGTCCATGCCACTCTCTCACTTCCTTGCAGCTTACCCTTCCCCCTTCCCGTGTCCTCAAGTCAACTCTCTACGTCTGCGTCTTTATTCCTGTCCTTCCCCTAGATTCTTCAGAACCTTTTTCTTTTTTAATATATTCCATATATATGTGTTAGCATACAGTATTTGTTTTTCTGTCTCACTTCACTCTGTATGACAGACTCTAGGTCCATCCATCTCACTACAAATAACTCAATTTCGTTTCTTTTTATGGCTCAGTAATATTCCATTGTATATATGTGCCACATCTTTTTTTTAACAAATTTATTGGTGTATAATTACAACGGTGTGTTACTTTCTGTTTTATAATAAAGTGAATCAGTTATACATATACATATGTTCCCATATCTCTTCCCTCTTGCGTCTCCCTCCCTCAAACCCTCCCTATCCCACCCCTCTAGGTGGTCACAAACCACCGAGCTGATCTCCCTGTGCTATGCGGCTGCTTCCCATTAGCTATCTGTTTTACGTTTGGTAATGTATATATGTCCATGCCACTCTCTCACTTTGTCACAGCTTACCCTTCCCCCTCCCCATATCCTCAAGTCCATTCTCTAGTAGGTCTGTGTCTTTATTCCCATCTTGCCTCTAGATTCTCCATGATCATTTTTTTTCTTAGATTCCATATATATGTGTTAGCATACAGTACTCTCTCTGACTTACTTCACTCTGTATGACAGACTCTAGGTCCATCCATCTCACTACAAATAACTCAATTTCCTTTCTTTTTATGGCTGAGTAATATTCCATTGTATATATGTGCCACATCTTCTTTATCCATTCATCCGATGATGGACACTTAAGTTGCTTACATGTTCTGGCTATCGTAAATAGAGCTGCAATGAACATTGTGATACATTACTCTTTTTTGAATTATGATTTTCTCCATGTATATGCCCAGTAGTGGGATAGCTGGGTCGTATGGTAGTTCTAGTTTTAGTTTTTTAAGGAACCTCCATACTGTTCTCCATAGTGGCTGTATCAATTTACATCCCCACCAACAGTACAAGAGGGTTCCCTTTTCTCCACACCCTCTCCAGCATTTATTGTTTCTAGATTTTTTGATGATGGCCATTGTGACCGGTGTGTGGTGATACCTCATTGTGGTTTTGATTTGCATTTCTCTAATGATTAGTGATGTTGAGCGTCCTTTCATGTGTTTGTTGGCAGTCTGTATATCTTCTTTGGAGAAATGCCTATTTAGGTCTTCTGCCCATTTTTGGATTAGGTTGTTCGTTATTTTAATATTGAGCTGCATGAGCTGTTTATATATTTTGGAGCTTAATCCTTTGTCCATTGATTCATTTGCAAATATTTTCTCCCATTCTGAGGGTTGTCTTTTGGTCTTGTTTACAGTTTCCTTTGCTGTGCAAAAGCTTATAAGTGTCATTAGGTCCCACTTGTTTATTTTTTTGTTTTCATTTCCATTACTCTAGGAGGTGGATCAAAAAAGATCTTGCTGTGATTTATGTCAAAGAGTGTTCTTCCTATGTTTTCCTCTAAGAGTTTGATAGTGTCCGGTCTTACATTTAGGTCTCTAATCCATTTTGAGTTTATTTTTGTGTATGGTGTTAGGGAGTGTTCTAATTTCATTCTTTTACATGTACCTGTCCAGTTTTCCCAGCACCACTTATTGAAGAGACTGTCCTTTCTCCATTGTATATCCTTGCATCCTTTGTCATAGATTAATTGACCATAGGTGCGTGGGTTTATCTCTGAGCTTTCTATCCTGTTCCATTGATCTATATTTCTGTTTTTGTGCCAGTACCATACTGTCTTGACTACTGTAGCTTTGTAGCATAGTCTGAGGTCCAGGCAGCCTGATTCCACCAGCTCTGTTTTTCTTTCTCAAGATTGCTTTGGTTATTCAGGGTCTTTTGTGTTTCCATACAAATTGTGAAATTTCTTGTTCTAGTTCTGTGAAAAATGCCCTTCATTGGTAGTTTGATAGGGATTGCACTGAAACTGTAGATTGCTTTGTGTAGTATAGTCATTTTCACAATGTTGATTCTTCCAATCCAAGAACATGGTATATCTCTCCATCTGTTGGTGTCATCTTTAATTTCTTTCATCACTGTCTTATAGTTTTCTGCATACAGGTCTTTTGTCTCCTTAGGTAGGTTTATTTCTAGATATTTTATTCTTTTTGTTGCAGTGGTAAATGGGAGTTTTTCCTTAATTTCTCTTTCAGATTTTTTATCATTAGTGTATAGGAATGCCAGAGATTTCTGTGCATTAATTTTGTATCCTGCTACTTTACCAAATTCATTTATTAGCCCTAGTAGTTTTCTGGTAGCATCTTTAAGATTCTCTATGAATAGTATCATGTCATCTGCAAACAGTGACAATTTACTTCTTCCTTTCCAAGTTGGATTCCTTTTATTTCTTTTTCTTCTCTGATTGCTGTGGCTAAAACTTCCAAAACTATGTTGAATAATAGTGGTGAGAGTGGGCAGCCTTGTCTTTTTCCTGATCTCAGTGGAAATGGTTTCAGTTTTTCACTATTGAGGATGATGTTGGCCGTGGGTTTGTCATACATGGCCTTTATTATGTTGAGGTAAGTTCCCTCTATGCCTACTTTCTGGAGGGTTTTTATCATAAATCAGTGACGAATTTTGTCGAAAGCTTTTTCTGCATCTATTGAGATGATCATATAGTTTTTCTCCTTCGATTTGTTAATATGGTTTATCACATTGATTGATTTGCGTATATTGAAGAATCCTTGCATTCCTGGGAAAAACCCCACTTGATCATGGTGTATGACCCTTTTAATGTGCTGTTGGATTCTGTTTGCTAGTATTTTGATGAAGATTTATTTTTGTAAATTTTATTTATTTATTTATTTACTTATGGCTGCATTGGGTCTTCGTTGCTGCACATGGGCTTTCTCTTGTTGCGGCGAGCAGGGGCTACTCTTCGTTGCGGTGCTGGGCTTCTGATTGCAGTCGCTTCTCTTGTTGTGGAGCATGGGCTCTAGGTGCACGGGCTTCAGTAGCTGTGGCACGTGAGCTCAGTAGTTGTGGCTTGCGGGCTCTAGAGCACAGGCTCAGTAGTTGTGGTGCATGGGCTTAGTTGCTCCACAGCATGTGGGATCTTCCCAGACAAGGGCTTGAACCCATGTTCCCTGCCTTGGCAGGTGGATTCTCAACCACTGTGCCACCAGGGAAGTCCCTTTGTTGAGGATTTTTGCATCTATGTTCAACAGTGATATTGGCCTGTAGTTTTCTTCCTTTGTGACATCTTTGTGTGGTTTTGGTGTCAGGCTGACGGTGGCCTTGTAGAATGAGTTTGGGTGTGTTCCTCCCTCTACTATATTTTGGAAGAGTTTGAGAAGGATAGGTGTTAGATCTTCTCTAAATGTTTGATAGAATTTGCCTGTGAATCCATCTGATCATGGGCTTTTGTTTGTTGGAAGATTTTTAATCACAGTTTCAACTTCAGTGCTTGTGATTGGTCTGTTTATATTTTCTATTTCTTCTTGGTTCAGTCTCTGTAGGTTGTGCTTTTCTAAGAAAATGTCCATTTCTTCCAGGTTGTCCATTTTATTGGCATATAGTTGCTTGTAGTAATCTCTCATGATCCTTTGTATTTCTTTAGTGTCAGTTGTTACTTCTCCTTTTTCATTTCTAATTCAACTGATTTGAGTCTTCTCCCCTTTTTTCTTGATAAGTCTGCCTAATGGCTTATCCATTTTGTTTATGGCTTATCTGTTTTGCTTATCTTCTCAAAGAACCAGCTTTTAGTTTTATTGATCTTTGTTATCATTTCCTTCAATTCTTTTTCATTTATTTCTGATCTAATCTTTATGATTTCTTTCCTTCTGCTAACTTTGGGGTTTTTTGGTTCTTTTTTCTCTAATTGTTTTAGGTGTAAGGTTAGTTTGTTTATTTGAGTTGTTTCTTGAGGTAGGATTGTATTGATACAAACTTCCCTCTTAGAACTGCTTTTGCTGCATCCCATAGGTTTTGGGTCATCATGTTTTCATTGTCATTTGTTTCTAGGTATATTTTGATTTCCTCTTTGATATCTTCAGTGATCTCTTAGTTATTTAGTAGTGTATTGTTTAGCCTCCATGTGTTTGTATTTTTTACAGTTTTTTTTTCCTGTAGTTGATATCTAGTCTCATAGTGTTGTGGTTGGAAAAGATACTTGATACGATTTCAATTTTCTTACATTTACAAAAGCTTTATTTGTTGCCCAAGATATGATCTATCCTGGAGAATGGTCCATGAGCACTTGAGAAGAAAGTGTATTCTGTTGTTTTTGGATGGAATGTCCTATAAATATTAACTAAGTCCATCTTGTTTAATGTATTATTTAAAGCTTGTGTTTCCTTATTTATTTTCATTTTGGATGATCTGTCATTGGTGAAAGTGGGGTGTTAAAGTCCCCTATTATTATTGTGTTACTGTCAATTGCCCCTTTTACAGCTGTTAGAATTTCTCTTATGCATTGAGGTGCTCCTATGTTGGGTGCATAAATATTTACAATTGTTATATCTTCTTCTTAGATTGATACCTTGATCATTATGTAGTGTCCTTCTTTGTCTCTTGTAATGGTGTTTATTTTAAAGTATTTTGTCTGACATGAGAATTGCTACTCCAGTTTTCTTTTGATTTCCTTTTGCATGGAATATCTTTTTCCATCCCCTCACTTTCACTCTGTATGTGTCCCTAGGTCTGAAGTGGGTCTCTTGTGGACAGCATATATACAGGTCTTGTTTTTGTATCCGTTCAGCCAGTCTGTGTCTTTTGGTTGGAGCATTTAATCCATTTACATTTAAGGTAATTATCAATATGTATGTTCCTATTACCATTTTCTTAATTGTTTTGGGTTTGTTATTGTAGGTCTTGTCCTTCCCCTGTGTTTCCTGCCTAGAGAAGTTCATTTAGCATTTGTTGTAAAGCTGGTTTTGTGGTGCTGAATTCTTTTAGCTTTTGCTTGTCTGTAAAGGTTTTAATTTCTGAATGAGATCCTTGCTAGGTAGAGTAACCTTCATTGTAGGTTTTTCCCTTTCATCACTTTAAATGTGTCCTGCCACACCCTTCTGGCTTGCAGAGTTTCTGCTGAAAGATCAGCTGTTTACCTTATGGGAATTCCCTTGTTCGTTATTTCTTGCATTTTCCCTTGCTGCTTTTAATATTTGTTCTTTCTATTTAATTTTTGATAGTTTGATTAATATGTGTCTTGGCATGTTTCTTCTTGGATTTATCCTCTGCACTTCCTGGATTTGATTGATTATTTCTTTTCCCATATTAGGGAAGTTTTTAACTATAATCTCTTCAAATATTTTCCCAGTCCCTTTCTCTTTCTCTTCTTCTTCTCTGACCTCTATAATTTGAATGTTGGTGAGTTTAATATTGTCCCAGAGGTCTCTGAGACTGTCCTCAATTTTTTTCATTCTTTTTTCTTTATTCTGCTCTGCAGTAGTTATTTCCACTATTTTATCTTCCAGGTCACTTATCCGTCCTTCTGCCTCTGTTATTCTGCTATTGATTCCTTCTAGAGATTTTTAAATTTCATTTATTATATTGTTCATCATTGTTTGTTTGCTCCTTAGTTCTTCTAGATCCTTGTTAAATGTTCCTTGTATTTTCTCCTTTCTATTTCCAAGATTTTGGGTCATCTTAGTATCATTACTCTGAATTCTTTTTCAGGTAGACTGCCTATTTCCTGTTCATTTGTTTGGTCTCTTGGGCTTTTACCTTGCTCCTTCATCTGCTGCATATTTCTCTGTCTTCTCATTTTGCTTAACTTACTCTGTTTGGGGTCTCATTTTTGCAGGCTGCAAGTTCTTAGTTCCTGTTGTTTTTGGTGTCTGCCCCCATTGGGTAAGGTTGGTTCCATGGGTTGTGTAGGCTTCCTGGTGGAGGGGACTGGTGCATGTGTTCTGATGGATGCGGCTGGATCTTGTCTTTCTGGTGGGCAGGACTGCTTCCAGTGGTGTGTTTGGGAGTCTCTGTGAACTTATTATGATTTTAGGCAGCCTCTCTGCTAATGGGTGGGGTTGTGCTCCTGTCTTGCTAGTTGTTTGGCATGGGGTGTCCAGCACTGTAGCTTGCTGGTCGTTGAGTGGAGCTGGGTCTTTGTGTTGAGATTGAGATCTCTGGGAGAGCTCTCACCGATTGATATTATGAGGGGCTGCAAGGTCTCTGGTGGACCAATGTCCTGAACTTGGCTCTCCCACTTCAGAGGCTCAGATCTGACACCCAACTGGATCACCAAGACCCTGTCAGCCACACGGCCAGGTATGTGGGGAGTTTCTTGCCTTTTGGGAAGTCTGAGGTCTTCTCCCAGTGTTCAGTAGGTGTTCTGTAGTTGTTCCACATGTAGATGTATTTTTTAATGTATTTGTGGGGAGGAAGGTGATCCCCATATCTTACTCATTCAGCATCTTGAAGCTTATTTTTTGGTTAACTTTTTGATTGAAGTATAACATATCAATATATACTGTGTAAAATGCACAGAAGGTGTATAGTTGATAAAGTTTTATAAAGTGAGCATATGGACACACCCTCATGGCCACTACCCAGATCAAGATACAAGCACAATTGCTCCCTGGTTGTTAAGGTGTACTGTTCTTCAGAAAGCTCTGTCCAAACTCTCCTACGACATTTCCAGGCTAGAACCTGCCTCTGCCTTCAACTCTGCAGAGACATTCACATGAAGACCTGGAGAGCCAATCACTAAACAAAAGCTTAGACAAGTCACTTAACTAAATCATAGGGTATGTGAGGATTTTTTATTCCTATTTAAAGGGTGGGAAATACACAATTCAAATTAAGATTGTCTTAAAGGTAAAAGCAGTAATGCATAATTCATTCAAATGAAGGCTTTGTGTTTATGATAACCCTATGCCTCCACTCTACAACCAAAAGCACATACCCCCAATCAGCCCTACTGCCCAGTTTCTATTCTCATAACTCCTCCTGGTCCCTGAAAACTGTCTCTCCATTATCCCAAGGTGAGACATACCCCTTCCTCTCACAGCTTTGAACCAAAGTATCATGTGTTCCCTGTTCCTTTCCTTTCCCCAATTGTCCCATCACTTCCAGAATGTGATCTTAATATCAGCAGTACTCACAAGACCTGACAAGCCCTTTGTAGTGCGGTTAAGGACTTATATCCTCCTTTCTAGGGTGACCCTGCCTTTGAGACTTCATCACGCCAAACACCCAGTCCCCAACTCAGTTACCCACAACTCTGGAGTTTTCTCTTTGACTTCCTCTGGTAGTCCACATTTCTTTCACTCAAAAGAAGGGGGATTTATACAGGAACCTTCAGGAGGAGCAGGAAGAGTGACACAAGATCTAATATGAACAACGTAGAGTCACGGTGAGGAGTATTGTCATTTTCAAAGACTTCCCATGGGGAGCCCTCTTCCCCTATAGATTCTCTATCACCCTGCTTTTTCCCTGGACCCTCCAGCTTCCCTTGGCCTCTGCCCAGTAACCAAACACTGTAACTCCTCCAGAGACTGATTTTTTGTTTGTACTCTACCCCCTGGAGTGTTCCAAATGGCAGGAACAGGAAGGTGCTTAGTGGATGAAAAGTCTTTGTTTCTTCAAGTCCTCAGGGGATACCTAAGAGTTAGAAGAATATAGCATGCATTCTGAAAAGAAAACAAGAGGCTCAAGATTAGTTAGATTTGTGAAACACTGTTATATGCCAAGCACCCTGCTAAACACTTTTCAAAGATGATCTCATTCAATTTTCACAGTCCTTTGAGGTAAGCTACCATTATCACATCTACATTTTACAGATGAAATTGAGGTGCATAGAAGGTCACAAAGATAGTAAACCAGTCATGATTCAGATTCTAGCACTCATATTTCATTTCACTTTGTTGTCACACTGATAGTATACTTAATCTCCAAAGTCTGCTTCTCTGTTCATTTCCTCCATTCCACCTGGAAACTCATATAGGGCTTCTCCTAGCAGTGTGTTATAAAGTCTTATTTGAACAGAGAATGGAAATAGAGTGTAAGGGAGGCCAAGGAAGATAAGCTTTTCAAACTGGGGGTAGAGCATGGACCTCAGCACAAAGATATGAAAAGGCAAAATATTCTCCAAACAGAAGATAAACCAGAGAAGGTAGAATGCAGGGTACTTGAAAGAGAATGCAAATAAATGAGGCTAGAGAGGTGCATGGGCCATATTTTAGAGGTCCTGACTTCTGCCTGGGTATCACCATGGGGCAGGAATAAAGCTGAGAGAAAGAAGCCAACATGTGCAAGATGTAAAGGTTTTTTAATGGCAAAGGATATAGAGAGGGCTTCCGTGGTGGCACAGTGGTTGAGTGTCCGCCTGCCGATGCAGGGGACAGGGGTTCGTGCCCCGGTGCGGGAAGATCCCACATGCCACGGAGTGGCTGGGCCCGTGAGCCATGGCCACTGAGCCTGCACGTCCGGAGCCTCTGCTCCGCAACGGGAGAGGCCACAACAGTGAGGGGCCCGCGTACTGCAAAAAAAAAAAGATATAGAGATATATGGAAATATGAAAAATAAGGAGACAATGCTGCATGCTCCCAGTTCCCCGATTCCTCAGCAGAGACATAGTTATTAGTGATGTGAATGGTGAGAGGCATTCTGCTGCCTTTTGAAGGGGCATGGAGCTGCTTCATGCCTTCCTCAGCCAATATATTTCTAATGACTGGGAGGTAGTCTAGGTTCAATGTACTATGCTTAGCCTCCATTAGAAGGTCCATTCTTCAAGCCTGAAAGAGAACTAGTCCCCAAAACTGCTGTACTGTGCTCTGCCTCAAGGTAGATAAGGAGACATTCAGAAATAAACCAAAGATCTATCCTTAGGAGCATGCCATCCAAGTTTATTAACTTGTTATTTACATTAGTTGATACAGAACCTCAGTTCCCAAGACCCCTGCCCAAAATATTACTGAGATTTCTCAGGAGTTACCTGTAGTAGGTATCTGATATTCAAACCCATTTGTAATCCCCTCCTCCCCTTGAGCGTGGACTCAACTTAGTGACTTGCTTCTAATGAGTAGAAAGCTGCAAAAGTGATGGGATTTCACTTTGGAGAGTAAGTTACCAACAGACTGTGACTTCCAACTTGCTCACTCTGTTTTTCTGTCTTTCTCACTCTTTCTGAGGTTCTGAGGTAAGCCAGCTGCCATGTTATGAGCTGCCCTGTGGAGAGATCCAAATGGCAAGGAAATTATATCTCTGAGTGAGCCTGGAAGTACATCTTCTGAGGCTTGCCACCAGCCATGTGAATGAGCTGGGAAGCAAATCCTCCTCCAAGTGAATCTTCAGATGACTAAGTTCTGGTCAACACCTTCATTGCAACCTGTAAGGCAGTCTGAGCCAGAGGCACCTAATTAAGCCACATCCATATTTCTGACCACCCCTCCCCCATCAGAAACTGTGAGATAATAAATGTTGCTGTCTAAGAATTCGGGCTAATTTGTTACACAGGAAATATAACTAATACAGTAGATAACCACATAGCTATAGTTTCACATTTACTACAAGAAGAAAGTTAATGCCACTACCACTGGCCATTTTTGCTCTTAAGGGCAGTTAATTGATCATGGCTATCCTGGACTTCTGGGTCCCAAAATTGCATGATAATGTGTGGGGAAGATGACTTTTCCTGCTGTTAATGATCTGATAGTTCTGTTCCACTAAAAACTGAGAGGCAGATCTCAAGGCAGTTTGCTTGTGAGATGGTATGTCTGAGTTTATTTGCAAACCTCTGTGCCTGGGACCCTGGAGGAACAGACAGGGGCCAGATGCAATTAACCTCCTTCAGGCTCTCTACCTAAATTACCTCTCACATTCAACATACCTGGCTTCTGTTCCTCTTAGGAGGTATTATCTGTCTAGATGATCTTCAGTGCCACTCTGCAGGCAACAACCAGACTACTTTTGGAATATTTGATCATTTAAATCTTCGACTCAGGATCTGCTTCTGAGAAAACACAGTCTAAGGAAGTGGATGCTCTTGCCTTATTCCTGATCTTCATGGTAATGGTTTACTCTTTCTCCCTTAAGTAAGATGCATTTAGGAATGAAGTACACATATCAATTACAATCAGTTCTTATTCGAGTGCTTTATGAACAGTAAGTGGCAAGAGTCTTTTTACCGTCTCTGGAAAGAAGCCTGTTGTGCTGTGTTTTCCTTTTATCGATTAATGTGGTGATTTAAATTAAAGGATTTCCCATAATGGAACCACACTTATTTTCATTGAATAATCCCACTTGGTCATGGTGGATTACTTTCATAATGTGGTTGGATTTGTTTGCTGATATTTTAATTAGTATTTTTGTATCAATACTTATGAGGAAGTTCATCCCTAGTTTTCCTTTTCTGCACAGTCTGTCTCAGGTTCAGCCATCGATGTAACTCTTCCTATGTAGAGGAAAAATGGATGTCTTTCTTCTTTTCTTGCAAATCTCTCTTTTGTTTTCTGACTCTCCTGTGAAATCATCTGAACCTATTGTGTTTTCAGAGTAGTTCTTACGTTTATTTCTTCAGTGCAAATTTGTACTTTCTACCTCTACTGAGGTCAATTTTGACCAAAGGTATTGCATTCTATTTTACTATATTGTACTGTATTATACTGTACCAATTTCACACAGGTTTTCCAACTTATTTGCATAGAATTGTGTAATCTCTAATCATTTTTTATTTTATCAGTTTCAGTGATTACTTCTTCTTGTTCTTTTTATTTTCTCATACTTTAATGAAGTATAGTTGATTTACAGTGTTGTGTTAGTTTCAGGTGTGCAGCAAAGCAGTTCAGTTATATACATATTTACATTCTTTTTCAGATTCTTTTTCATTATAGGTTTTTACAAGATATTGAATATACTTCCTTATATTATACAGTAGGTCCTTGTTATTTATCTATTTTATATATAGTAGTGTGTATCTGTTAACCCCAAACTCCTAATTTATCCCTCCGCACCCCTGTCCCCTTTGGTAACTGTAAGTTTGTATGTCTTTGTAAATTAGTTCATTTGTATCATATTTTATATTCCATATATAAGTGATATCATATGGTATTTGTTTTTATCTTTCTGACTTACTTGATTTACTGTGATAATCTCTATGTCCACCCATGTTGCTACAATGGCAATATTTCATTATTTTTATGGCTGAGTAATATTCCATTGTATATATATATATCACATCTTCTTTATCCATTCATCTGTCAATGACACTTAGGTTGCTTCTATGTCTTAGCTATTGTAAATAGTGCTGATATGAACATTGCGGTACTTGTATCTTTTCAAAACAGACTTTTCTCCGGATATATGACCAGGAGTGGGATTGCTGGATCATATGGCAACTCTATTTTTGGTTTTTGAAGGAACCTCTATGCTATTTTCCATAGTGGCTATATCAATTTACATTCCCACCAACAGTGCAGGAGGGTTCCTTTTTCTCCAACCCTCTCCAGCATTTATTATTTGTAGACTTTTTGATAATGGCAATTCTGACCAGTGTGAGGTGATACCTCATTGTAGTTTTGATTTGCATTTCTCTAATAATTAGCAGTGTTGAAAATCTTTTCATGTGCCTGTTGGCCATCTGTATATCTTCTTTGCAAAAATGTCTATTTAGGTCTTCTTCCCATTTTTGATTGGGTTGTTGTTGTTTTTTTGATATTGAGCTGTAAGAACTGTTTGTATATTTTGCAAATTAACCCCTTGTCAGTCTCATTGTTTGCAAATATTTTCTGCCAGTCTGTAGGTTTTCTTTTCATTTTGTTTGTGGTTTCCTTTGCTATGCAAATCCTTTAAGTTTAATTAGGTTCCATTTTTTATTTTTGCTTTTATATCCATTACTCTAGGAAATGGATCCATAAAAAGTGTGGCTGTGATTTTATGTCAAAGACTGTTCTGCCTATGTTTTCCTCTAGGAGTTTTATAGTATCTAGGCTTACATTTAGGTCTTTAATCCACTTTGAGTTTATTTTTGTTTATGCTGTTAGAGAATGTTCTAATTTCATTCTTTTATATGTAGCTGTCCAGTTTTCCCATCACCACTTATTGAAGAGACTGTCTTTTCTCCATTGTATATTCTTGTCTCCTTTGTTGTAGATTAATTGCCCATTTAAGTATGGGTTTATTCTTGGGCTCTCAATTTTGTTCTATGATCTATGTTTTTGTGCCAGTACCATAATCTTTTGATTACTGTAGCTTTGTAGTATAGTCTGAAGTCATGGAGCCTGATTCCTCCAGCTTAGTTTTTCTTTCTCAAGATTGTTTTGGCTATCTGGGATCTTTTGTTTCCCTACAAAGTTAAATTATTTTGTTCTAGTTATGTGAAAAATACCATTGGTAATTTGATAGGGATTGCATTGGATCTGTAATTGCCTTGGGTAGTATGGTCATTTTAATAATATTGTTTCTTCCAATCCAAGAACATGATATATCTTTCCATCTGTTTATGTCATCTTCAGTTTCTTTCAGCAGCATTTTATGGTTTTTGGAGTACAGGTCTTTTGCCTTCTCTGATAGGTTTATTCCTAGATAGTTTATTCTTTTTGATGTGATGGTAAATGGGATTGTTTTCTTAATTTCTCTTTCTGATATTTGGATGTTAGTGTATAGAAGTGCAACTGATTTCTGTATATTGATTTTGTATCCTGTAACATTACCAAATTCATTGATGAGCTCTAATAGTTTTTTGGTGGTGTCTTTATGATTTTCTATGTATAGCATCATGTCATCTGCAAACAGTGACAGTTTTACTTCTTTCCAATTTGGATTCCCTTTATTTGCTTTTCTTCTCTGATTGCTGTGGCTAGGACTTCCAAAACTATGTTGAATAAAAGTGGTGAGAGTGAACACTCTTGTCTTGTTCCAGTTTTTAGAAGGAATGCTTTCAGCTTTTCACCACTGTGTATGGTGTTACCTGTGGGTGTCATATATGGCCTTTATTATGTTGAGGTACATTGCCTCTATGCCCACTTTCTGGAGAGTTTTTATCATAAATGGATGTTGAATTTTATCAAAAGCTTTTTCTGTATCTATTGAGATGATCATTGGTTTTTATCTTTCAATTTGTTAATGTGGTGTATCACATTGATTGATTTGTGGATACTGAAAAACCCCTTCATCCCTGGGATAAATCCCACTTGATCATAGTGTATAATCCTTTTAAAGTATTGTTGGACTCAGTTTGCTAGTATTTTGTCAAGGATTTTTTCTTCTGTGTTCATCACTGGTATTGGTCTGTAATTTTCTTTTTGTGTGTGTGTGATATCTTTTTTTTTTTTTGTGGTACGCAGGCCTCTCACTGTTGTGGCCTCTCCCATTGTGGAGCACAGGCTCCAGATGTGCAGGCTCAGTGGCCATGGCTCATGGGCCCAGCTGCTCCACAGCATGTGGGATCTTCCCGGACTGGGGCACGAACCTGTGTCCCCTGCATCAGCAGGCAGACTCTCAACCACTGTGCCACCAGGGAAGCCCAGCGTGTGTGATATCTTTGTCTGGTTTTGGTGTCAGGGTGATGCTGGCCACATAGAATGAGTTTCAAAGTGTTCCTTCTTCTGCAATTTTTGGGAATAGTGTGAGAAGGATAGGTGTTAACTCTTCTTTGAATGTTTGGTATAATTCACCTGTGAAGCTATCTGTTCCTGGACTTGGGTTTGTTGGAAGGTTTTAAATTCCTGATTCAATTTCAGTACTGGTAATTTATCTGTTCATGCTTTCTATTTCTTCCTGAGTCAGTCTTGGGAGATTGTACCATTCTAAGAATTTGTCCATTTCTTCTAGGTTGTCATTTTACTGGCATATAGTTGCTTGTAGTAGTTTCTTATGATCCTTTGTATTTCTGTAGTGTTGGCTTAACTTCTTTTTCATTTCTGATTTTATTGGTTTGGGACCTCTCCCTTTTTTCCTTGATGCATCTAGCTAAAGGGCTATCAATTTTGTTTATCTTTTCAAAGAACCAACTTTTAGTTTTGTCGATCTTTTTTTTTTTTTTTTTTTGTCTTCATTTCATTTATTTCTGCTCTGGTTGTTATCATTTCTTTCCTCCTACTAACATTGGGTTTTGTTTGTTCTTTTTCTAGTTGCTTTAGGTGTAAGGTTAGGTTGTTTATTTGAGATTTTTCTTGTTTATAGATGTAAGTTTGTTATCACCATAAACTTCCCTTTTAGAACTGCTTTTGCTGCATCCCATAGGTTTTGGATGGTTGTGTGTTCATCTTCATTTGTCTCTAGGTATTTTTAAATTTCCTCTTTGATTTCTTCAGTGATCCATTGGTTGTTTTGTACCATATTGTTTAGCCTCCATGTGTTTGTGTTTTTTGTAATTTTTTTCTTGTGGTTGATTTCTAGTCTCATAGTGTTGTGGTCAAAAAGGTGCTTGAAAAAAAAAAGGTGCTTGATATTATTTCAGTTTTCTTAAATTTACTGAGGCTTTATGGTCTAGCATGTGATCTATCCTGGAGAATGCCCCATGTACACTTGAAAAGAATATGTATTCTGCTTTTGGATGGAATGATGTGTATGTATGTATATATATATGTATAATATACATACATAAAATCAATTAAGTGCATTTGGTGTAATGTGTTGTTTAAGGCCTGTGTTTCCATGCTGATTTTCTGTCTGGATGATCTCTCCATTGGTGTAAATGGGGTGTTAAAATCCCCCGCTATTATTGTGTTACTTTCAATTTCTCCTTTTATGTCCATTAAATTTGCTTTATATATTGAGCTGCTCCTATGTTGGGTGCATATATATTTACAATTGTTATAACTTCTTCTTGGATTGATCACTTGATCATTATGTAGTGTCCTTCTTTGTCTCTTGAAACAGTCTCTATTTTAAAGTCTATTTTGTCTGATATATGTATTGCTACTTTGGTAGTTTTGGTTTTGATATATGTATTGCCACTTTGCTTTTTTTGGTTTCCATTTGCCTGCATTACCTTTTCCCATCCCCTCACTTTAGTGTGTATGTGTCCCTAGATCTGAAGTGAGTCTCTTTAGGCAACATATATACAGGTCTTGTTTTTGTATCCATTCAGCCAGTCTATGTCTTTTGGTTTGAGCATTTAGTATGTTTACATTTAAGGTAATTATCAATATGTATGTTCTTATTGCCATTTTGTTGTTTTGTATTTGTTTGTAATAGGTCTTTTTTTCCCCTTTCTTCTTTTGTTCTCTTGTGATTTGAAGACTATCTTTAGTGTTATGTTTGGATTCCTTTTTATTTTTTGTGTGTAGATCTATTATAGATTTTTGGTTTGTTGTTACCATCAAGTTATTATATTGTAGTATACGCACACACACACACACACACACACACACACATAATGTGATCGTCTGAAGTTGCTGATCTCTTAATTTCAAATGCATTTTAAAAACCCTGCATTTGTATTCTCCTACCTTCACAATTATTATTTTTGATATCATATTTTACATCTAATTCTTTTGTGTATCCCTTAGTTGCTTGTTGTACATGTAGAAAAGTTTACTATTGGGTGGGCCAAAAGATTCATTCGTTTTTTTCTGTAAGATGGCTCTAGTAGGACTTAGTTGTCTTTAACTTCATTTGAAACAATTTTGTTAGATTGTACGTGACAGCTGTCATATCAGTGTGCATTTGAAACAAACTTGTCAGGCTTCCCTAGTGGTGCCGTGGTTAAGCATCCGCCTGCCAGTGCAGAGGACACGGGTTTGAGCCCTGGTCCGGGAAGATTCCACATGCCACGGAGCAACTAAACCCGTGCGCCACAACTACTGAGCCTGCGCTCTAGAGCCCAGAAGCCACAACTGCTGAAGCCCGCGTGCCTACAGCCCATGCTCCACAACAAGAGAAGGCACCGCAATGAGAAGACTGTGCACCGATACGAAGAGTAGCCCCCACTCGCCGCAAGTAGAGAAAGCCCGCACAGCAACGAAGACCCAATGCAGCCAAAAATAAATAAATTAATTAAATAAATCTGTATTAAGAAAAAGACATCAGGGCTTCCCTGGTGGTGCAGTGGTTGAGAGTCCGCCTGCCGATGCAGGGGACGCGGGTTCATGCCCCGGACCGGGAAGATCCCACATGCCACGGAGCGGCTGGACCCGTGGGCCATGGCCTCTGAGCCTGTGTGTCCGGAGCCTATGCTTCGCAACGGGAGAGGCCACAACAGTGAGAGGCCCGCATACCGCAAAAAAAAAAAAAAAAAAAAAAAAAGACATCAAAATTGGTGAATTTTTGTGTAGCTATTTTAATATTGATGATGGAAGGAAAAAAGCAACATTTTCAGCATATTATGCTTTATTAGTTCAAGAAAGGTACTAATGCAACTGAAACGCAAAAAAAGATTTGTGCAGTGTATGGAGAAGGTGCTGTGACTGACTGAACATGTCAAAAGTGGTTTGTGAAGTTTTGTTCTGGAGATTTCTCACTAGACAATGCTCCGTGTTGGGTAGCCCAGTTGAAGTGGATAGAAATCAAATTGAAACAATAATTGAGAACAGTCAACGTTATACCACATGGGAGATAGCCGACATACTCAAAATATCCAAAGCAAGTGCTGAAAATCATTTGCACCAGCTTGGTTATGTTCATTGCTTTGATGTTTGGGTTCCACATAAGTTAAGTGAAAAAACCGTCTTTACCATATTTCCGCATGTGATTCTCTAATGAAACATAAGGAAAATGTTCCGTTTTTAAAACAAATTGTGACAGTGATGAAAAGTGGATACAGTACAACAGTGTGGAATGGAAGAGATCATGAGGCAAGTGAAATGAACCACCACCAACCACACCAAAGTTCGGTCTTCATCCTAAGAAGGTTATGTTGTATAAGTGGTGGGATTGGAAGGGAGTCCTCTATTATGAGCTCCTTCTGGAAAACCAGATGATTAATTCCAACAAGTACTGCTCCCAATTATACCAAATGAAAGTGGCCCTCGACAAAAAGTGTCCAAAATTAGTCAACAGATAAAGCATAATCTTCCATCAGGATAACACAAGACTGCATGTTTCTTTTTTTTTTTTAACATTTTTATTGGAGTATAATTGCTTTACAATGGTGTGTTAGTTTCTGCTTTATAACAAAGTGAATCAGTCATATATATACATATATCCCCATATCTCTTCCTTCTTGCGTCTCCCACCCTCCCTATCCCACCCTTCTAGCTGGTCACAAAGCACCCAGCTGATCTCCCTGTGCTATGCGACTGCTTCCCACTAGCTATCTATTTTACATTTGGTAGTGTATATATGTCCATATATACACTACCGCTCTCTCACTTTGTCCCAGCTTTGGCCAGGCAAAAACTTACAGCTTGGCGGGGAAGTTCTGATTCACCTGCCGTACTCACCAGACATCGCATCTTTGGATTTACATTTATTTCAGTCTTTACAAAATTCTCTTAGTGGAAACAATTTCAATTTCCTGGAAGACTGTGAAAGACACCTGGAACAGTTCTTTGCTCAAAAAGATAAAAAGTTTTGGGAAGATGGAATTATGAAGCTGCCTGAAAAATGGCAAAAGGTAGTGGAACAAAAGGGTGAATACGTTGTTCAATAAAGTTCTTGGTGAAAATGAAAAATGTGTCTTTTATTTTTGCTTAAAAAACTGAAGGCACTTTTTGGCCCACCCAACACTTTTCTCTTTTAACCTCCCTACTAGCTTTGTGTGTGGATGATTTCCTACCTTCACTGTATGTTTGCCATTACTGGTGAGCTTTTTCATTTTGTAATTTTCTTTTTTCTAGTTGTGGCCTTTCGTTTTTCACCTAGAGAAATTCCTTTAACATTTGTTGTAAAGCTGGCTTGGTGATGCTAAATTCTTTTAGCCTTTGCTTGTCTGAAAAGCTTTTAATATCTCCATAAAATCTGAATAAGAGCCTAGATGCCAGTTTGGGAAGGCCTTGCTAGTTGGGGAGCTGTCCTCCAGAGTGAAGTATTCTCTAAACCAACAACCAACATATAGCACTGTGTCCCCAATAACTAGAATCCATGTTCCAGGAAGCAAGGGATAGGAATATGTTTAGCTTCTCTCACCATCACCCCCAGCATTCCAGTTTTGGTATTTAAACTTCCTCTTCTCACAATCGTAGGCTCTTTTGAGTTTGAGATCTTAGTTCAGAGGAAATATTTCTACCAGAGTTCTAGTAAAACTTCTACTGAACTTGAATCCTCAACTACCACTTGGTCTCTTTGGGTTCTTCATGTCAACAGACTAGCAGGTAAAGATGTGTATCTCTACTGATAACCTTAGCTGACCCTGATTACCAAAATGAGCCATCATTGTTGCTACACGATGGAGGTGGAGAGGAATATACCTGGAATGCAGGAGATTAATCAGCATGTCTCTTGGTTTTTCCATGCTCAGTAGTAATAGTATATGGGCAAATGAAGCAACTGGCCTGACAAGGACAAGACACATAATAGTTCAGACTCCTCGGGAGTAAAGATCTAGTTTACCCACTAGGCAGGCAACCGACACTAGTCAAAGGGTTAGACAAGAGTGAGAAAAATCTATAATGAGTGGAGGAGGAAGAGGAGATGAACATCAAATATAACCTTAGGGTCAGAAATTACAGTAGAGTTTATAGCTTGTTTTACTCATCCCCTTGCCTTAACTCATGCCAGAGACTGCAGCTAGCTACTACTTTGAAGATAAATACACAAATGATTAACTCGTACCTTACCTTTCTGGGAAGAAGTGAAAGCATGTTGTTTTTACAAAATAGATAGGCCACGTATTGTGGTGTGATAGCTGGATATAATGGATGGCATGCATAGACATGCATGGTGCAAGGAGTGAAATATATCCACCTTTGTATATACCACGTTGGGTCTTCTCATCTTCATCTGTCCCCTGCACCTTTGTCCACTTGCTTCATTCCATCCACTGCTGTGGCAGCTTCTCTGTGTGGAGCCTGATCAAGTTCATGTAGGCACATCCACACAGTTCTTCACCTCATGCCCAAAATGCTTATGTCTCACTTCCCACCTCTAGGCTTCCTTGTTCACACTGAGTAATAATGTCCTGTGGAACCTACTTGGTACTCATGCATGGGCAATCCAGAAGTAGGACCAGTTAATACGTAATGCAGCCAACCTTTATTAACAGGATATGGAAGCTGGAAGATAAATTCTCCTTCCCTTATCCTTACTCCGGACAGGTTTTTCTAATATGATATCGTTCATTTGCACTTTTACAAGATGCTTGCCTGTTGGTAAGCATTCAGTCACGCTTGTTACAAAATGGTGATCATCTTAGTAAAACACCATCATATTCCCTTGCCTTTCTTCTCTGTATCACTTCAGCTTTTCTCACTCCTGCTTTCCTGAAATTACAACTGTTAATGAAGTACCAGCAAATAAGCTTTTTTTTTACATTGATCTACATGCATTTTATTTATTTATTTTAACACCTTTATTGGAGTATAATTGCTTTACAATGGTGTGTTAGTTTCTGCTTTATAACAAAGTGAATCAGCTATACATATACATATAATCCCCATATCTCCTCCCTCTTGTGTCTCCCTCCCACCCTCCCTATCCCACCCCTCTAGGTGGTCACAAAGCACCGAGCTGATCTCCCAAACAAAAACAATCAGTTAAGTTTCTTAAGCTTCTACTCTAGAATGTTCTTTTTTTGCAGGCAGGTCTTGTGTCTTTCTGGTTTCTCCCTTTTCCCACAGTGAAATTTCTAGTGTGTAGTAGAAAGTTAAATATTTGTTGTGCGTATTTGTTGAACACAGCTGTTGACTATGTTCAACAAGTTCTAATGTTTCATTAATTCTCTAAATGTAATCAGAAAGAAATAAGAAATGGTCTTTCAAAAATGAAAGAAGCTGAAGGTAGAAATACTATTTGACTATCCGTGGGCACTAATTCTATCCCTGAATGCCTTTTTGACATTGAGTTTGCTTCAAGAAGCCAGAGAACTTGATGCTTGTAAACATTCTCTTAAAGGATACACATAAAATTAGCATTTCTTGCTTTTTAGATTTTACTTGAGTAGTGACATAATTTCCCAATCTAAAAGGTCAGGTGAGGGGGCGGTGGAGGAGGGTTTGATTGGGAGTTTGGGACTAGCAGATGCAAACTATTATATATAGAATGGATAAAAAACAAGGTCCTATTGTATAGCACAGGGAACTATATTCAATACCTTGTAATAAACCATAATAAAAAAGAGAACAAAATTTTTTAGATAAAATTAAATGATATGGAAAAAACTGGTCAGGTGCAACATGTTTTGAGCTTCCAGATCCGGGGGATTCTAAGTGTCCCCGGCAGCTGTGACCACCCCCTTCAAGTAGGAACCCTTCTGAAGTATGATGTATCTACGTCTCCTCTGGGTAGACACCTAAGCTCTGATAAGTTTCTGCATCCTAGGGAAAAAATTATGGATTTAAAATACCCTGGTAGTAAGCACATATGAGATCTGTTTTTCTAATCTGTGACCTGCCAGGAATGCGTTGAAAAATGAATTGCATTAATAAGTTACCTAATGTTAACCTATCTTTGCAGTTTTTGGTTAGAATCGCTTGGTTATTTATGTGTTATTATGATGCACCTTTGGTTCTGATTTGCTGATTTTAATTTTGGGAAGATTTTTTATCCTTTGTCATAAGTGAATAGTGTATAATTTTGTTTGTTTCTTTTCTATACTATTGTTATTCTAATTTGACTTCAGGATGATGTTACCTCCATATTGTGAAGCTTTCTATATTTAACATATTGTACAATAAGCCCCCATTTGGATTTCCATCAAGGTTTTTCCATAGCAATTACCTCCTTCCCCATATGCCTTTGTCTATACTTAGTAGAGTTTTTGCTACATAGGAGATACTTGAGTGCCCACTTGTTATTTATTGATTTACTAATTCATTGAACTGGCAATTCTGCAATGCTGTTGTTGAGTTGCTTGCCTTTTCCTTTTATCTCTAGGAAATTAGATAATCTTAAAAAAAAAAACAAAACAGTGCTTCTAGGTAACTTTAGGATGAGTATAATGTAAAACCTTTATTCTGTAGCTAGGGAAATAGAACAGACCTATGGGGGAGAAGGGCTTTTCTTGACATATCAAAGAAGTGCCTCAACTTTGGTCCCCCAAATCTGTAATTGTGCTTATGTTCTATGAAACCCTCCTTTCAGGATTTTCTATATGCTGTATGACTCCTAGCTCCTCCATAATTTTCGGAAGTCTCTATTCTAAGTCTATTCTGTCACTCATGTCACACTTCAAGTCAGCTGATTCTGTTCAGTAATGAACTGCTGAGAAGTAGCACGGACAATAACAGAGTGTAGTAATCTTCAAAAAAGTCATGTTCTTGAATCTGGGCTTGGTCACTTATTAATTGCTTAGTTTTGAGTAGGTTATTTAATGTCTAAAATGCTCAGTTCCTCAAATATAAAAGAGCTCTGAAAATAGCTACCTCACAGTGATTAAATAAAATGGTAAATTGTAAAGCACTTAGCACATGGCCCTACTTGTAATTAGTTCTCTATAAATCAGCTGGGTATATTGTTCTGGAGGTGATGAGGGAGGTCTGGATGCGAGTTAAAGATTTGGTAATCAACTTCAGTTTGCACCAAGATGGTAACTGAATTCATGAATAATGAAGGCAGTGGTTAACAACCTTGGCTGCACAAATCACCCAGAGAACTTTGCAAAAGCTACAGTTGGTGTTTAGAAAAGCAACACAGCCCCACAAGATTCTGACTGAACTGGTATAGAGCAGTGGTTCTCCAACTTCAGCATGCATTGGAATCACCTGGAAGGCTTGGTAAACCACAGATTGTTGACCTCTATCCCAAGAGTTTCTGATTCAGAAGATTAAGAATTTGCATTTCCAATACGTCTCAGGTGATACTGCTGGTGCAGCTGCTGCAGAGACGGTTCATAAACATGAATATTCTCCTGGCAGCATAAGCACTCTTCTACTAATGTGTCAGAGTAAAAATACTAACTGCACTCCAGCTGTCCTCATTAGAGATTTCACCAATTTTCCTAAGCTCAAAGCTGAGGATGAGGATGTATTGATGAGAAAAACTAAGACATGAAAAGTGGGTTTTGATATCAGGTACAGCTATCTAGAGGGAGAGTGTGAGACGCTGAAGTGACTGAATGGCTACTAGTCACAGTCTTGTTTTGCCCAAACCTGTTTCTGGAGGGAGACGGTTGGGCTGTAAGAAGAGACCCTAAAAAGGAGGGAGTTCACAGTGGTTTCTGCTCACACAGAAAGTGATACGACTTGTGTCTTCTTCTATAATAATTAAGGAAATGTTTATTGTTTTTCAGGTGGAGTGGTGTAATATCACTATTTACTAAGTTTATTTTCTTTACTATCAAGTTTAAGATTCTAGCCCATTTCTGACAGTTGCAACTTTTTTTCTTGTTGAAGAGTGAATTACCATAAGTACTTACAGGTGGACATACTTTAAGGTCTCCCTCCCAATTAAAAAAAAAGTAAGCACCAGTCCTCAGCTGCCACTTTACTTCTGGTTTAACAGATTCAGGAAGCTCATTGGTTCCAGCCTGACCAATCATGTCCGGCCTCCAACTCTGACCAATTAGGTTCACTTCACTTCTGCTTAAGTGAGATTCTGCAGCTTACCAGCTCTTTTCTACTGCAGACTGGAGCGAAACGAGGGTTCATCATAAGTACTAGAGGTGAGAGCCTGGAGATTTTCAAATTTAGGTTCTATTTTCTGTTAGTGTCTGTTTTTCTTTGCTTTACTGTTTCTGCCTCCTTTGGGAGACAGTGAATTTCCTGCTGCTGGGAGGGGGTGGGGTGGAAACAAGAAAAATGAACAAGGCACCTAGATTTTAGCCCTCTTTCCTTTCATCTCGCTTACAATCCCAAACTATTTGCAAGAAGTCAAGACTTGGGCTTTCTTTTCAGTAATGAAAAAAGAGAAACTTGGGGCTTCCCTGGTGGCACAGTGGTTGAGAGTTTGCCTGCCGATGCAGGGGACACGGGTTCGTGCCCCGGTCCGGGAAGATCCCACATGCCGCGGAGCGGCTGGGCCCGTGAGCCATGGCGGCTGAGCCTGCGCTCATCAACGGGAGAGGCCACAGCAGTGAGAAGTCCGCATACTGGAAAAAAAAAAAAAAAAAAAAGAGAGAGAAACTTGATACTGAGTTAAAGAAATGCTTAGGGCTGATCAGATACTGGAAACTATCTCTTCAGGTGGAATTCTTTCCTCCACCCCTGCTTCATTTATTGGCTTGTTGTGGGGCTCTTAGAAAACCTGGAACTGGAAATAAGTCTCAAAGATGATGCTAGCTAAAGGACTGGGCTACCAGCACTAACCCTGCTTTCATTAGGAAGGGCATTCCTAATTTTCCATATGGCATCCCTTACGATGGAGCTGCAAGAAGGACCTTCTTTGGTTGGCTCAACCTTTGGTTCTAACTCTAGCTTAATCTCTTAAAAGTAGCCTCACCATCCCTGACAAGGGCGGATATGGGCTACTTTCTCTCCTGACTCATAACAGCAGAGGGAAACTATGAATACAGCCTATTGTCTTCTTAGTGGCTTCAGTAGGCTTACTTTATAGTTACCTTCTACTCCAAAGCCATCCAGAACTTTCAGGAAGGATTCAGTGTCTAGTCATTTTGTGTCTAGAACATTTGTCCTGTATGAGATCCATTTTTTAACGAAGTCTTTTCAGGACACAAGGGTTGTTAGTCTAATTTAACTTTCCTGATCTCTCCATTCCTCTTAATCAGACTCTTTCTTAGGTTGAAATCTGGGAGACACTTTTTTTTAATAATAATAACTTTTATTAAAGTGTTTAAAATTTTAAATTAAAGCATTGTAAACATACACATATATACATATGTATATGTATACATATGTGTGTGTGTTATGGAAGTAAACCAAATTTCTGGTGAAAATTGGAAATCTACAAGATAATTTCATTCTGATCTAATGCATTTTTTCTTGGTAAATTATAAGGAAGTAATTAGTTCCTTGAAATTTGCTATCCCTTAGACTAATTCCTAAGAAGCATCATAAGAAGCATCATTAAAGTTGATAGGACATCTCCTCATAAACTTTTTGTTGTTGTTCTTAATAAACTTTATTTTTTAGAGCAGTTTTAGATTCACAACAAAATTGAGCAGGAGATATAGAGAGTTCCATATACATACAACTTCTATGCTGTGCATATTCCTCACCAGAATCCTACACTTGTTAACAATCAATGAATCTTTGCTGACACATCATCACCCAAAATCCATAATTTATATTAGGGTTTACTCTTGTTGTTATACATTTTATGAGTTTTGATAAATATAAAATGACATGTATCCATCATTGTAGTATCATAAAGAATTGTTTCACTGTCCAAAATTCCCTTGTGCTCTGCTTATTCATCTCTCCCTCTGGGAGACACTCGTGTTCATTTAGATTCTGATTCCATTTGTATTCATGGAATTTTGGAGGCAAGACCCAAGGCTAGGGAATGACTTGTACTGAGGGGATAGACTATACTATCCATAATGTCCTCATATTCGTGCTGTTTAGATGTCCCTCTTTTTGTTTCGAGCTCTTGACTTGGCGTTTTTGTCTTCATAGAAACAGGTGGTTCCTCTTGTGTACTTCCTTGGCCCCTAACTGTTAAAGTCTTTGAAATTATTTAATTTTTTCAGAAGTAGTCTTTCTTTTATAACCCTAGGATTTTCAATTAATCAGAACGGTACTGCTGAAATCACAATCTGCAGCTTTCTTATGGGACACCAGACTTGAGAGTTCCCTTCCATAATTATGTCCAAACTACAGACCTTTAAATTCAAGAATCTATACTTCAGAACCTATTTTCTGGTAGGGTTTGCTCATGTTCCTCAGCCTGCAGTTGCGACTTATTAACCTCATAATTGAGTTGAGAAACAAGATCCCTGTAAAGTATATGGGTTGGAGGATGGAATTGGGCCAGTAAATGGGATTATGACACTGATTCCAGAAGTTTTCCTTCCTCCCTGATACTGCTTGTGTCCTCAGAGAGTGAAAGAATCCTATTACAGGAGAAGCCATGAAATGCTCTGGGACCCTGTTGATAGGTGAAATCTAAGTGCACTTCCTAAAGGACTCATTTGTCTGTTGCTTAAAGGGAATTCAAAGTTTTCCTTAGTGCATGAGTAGTTATTTCTGACTGAGGGCTGAGATAGCATGTTAAGTCAGAAGCTCACAGATGCCATTCATCACTTACTAATATGACTAACCAGCAGGATTAAATACCCTCACTTGTGGCTGGCTTCCTTTAGAGAGCTTATCTTCATCCATGTAGAATAATCTTATTCTTATTGTGAGCCATCACAACATGAAGCAGAATATCTTAGGACCCTGTTTCCTATCAACTATTACAGAATTTTTAACTTAAAGGTGTCATAAGGCAGACCAACAAACCACTAACAATCCTAGTTATGTGGTGAAAGTGGCAGCTGCCATATTGTGTGGGGGGAGGTGGTCCAATCCTGGATCAAATGATGAGGAAGGAGTTTTCACCAGGGAAGATGAGAGCAGGGACAATTAAGGAGACCTGCGAGTTCAGGAGAAATGCCCCTTGCAGTAGGGTACCCTAGGTGTTTGTAGCCTCGAGGACTCCCTTTCAGGAATGCAACACTGCTATAGTAGCAGGAGTTGCTGTTCAATCTAACATGTTATCTTCAGCAGCTGTTACCTAGACATAATATTAAATACCAGTGGAAAGCTTCCTAGTCTCTGTTTTGCTAACAGTATTGCCTTGGGCTTATTTTAGGACTCTTGTCCCACAGGAACTAGAGGTTGATGGTTCAGTGCTCGTCACAAGATTTGTGAGTCTGCATAACTGTTCTTCTAACTGAAGACTATTCAGGTCATTGGGAGCTTTTTGTTTATGGTTACATGATGGCTCCTGAGCTGGGTTCAACTTGGGATGATGTTTTAAAGCAGTCTTAAACTTTCGCTGTCTGGTCTTGTGGAAGCTGTCCAGGTCAGAGCGGTGATAATTGTCAACCCTAAGAAAAGGACATGACAGGGTAATTGCATCTTCAGTTTCCTCATATTTCTGTGTTCTGTTGCTGAGGATTCCAAGCGGCCATGTGGGGTTTCTCCAGGGTTTGCATGTCCTATATTGGTATCAAGAATTCTTTTGAGTAGATCTAGGTAGAAAGCAATCCTTTTTTGGAACAGTTAAGTCTGGACTCACTGCACGTAAGTTTGGATGCACACAATAGGGTGCAAGCTGTTACCTTGCTTCCTTTTTTCCTATAAACAGACTTCTGATTGGCTGCCTTACTCCATGCTCTTTATAGAGGTTGTGGCATCAACAGCCAGAAGAAGTGGTATGTGTGGTGAGGGGTTAATGCAAACTCAGTACATGCCTTTTCCTTCTGGCTGCTGCTACTTAACAGTAGTTTCTTGGACAGCAAAGTTTGCAGTATCTCTCTTCTGCAATGACCACCAGCTAATGCATGTTCTTAAAGAATCACTATTGAACTTGACTGTCAAATAACAAGCCATAAACATTCATCCCTCTGATAAAGAACCTCTTATAAGCAGTCACCTTTTCCACCAATGACTAACACTCAAAAAGGTTCTTTATTCATGCCCTTAAAGACAGTTTTCAGATTTATCCAGGTTCCTCTAAAACCTTGCATTTTGATAGTGTTGGGGTGAGTTAGGGTTAGCAACTGAGAGAATCTGAGTGAGATACCAAGAAACTTAGTTAACATTCTACAACTAGGATACTGGGGCTTTGTATTGTCTAGCTGACAACTTGACTCAGCATCCTAACTAGTTTTGAGGAAATAAAACTTTAAACACAACATCCTGCCAACAGAACCACTCCACAAAGGTACAAGAGAAGTATTGAATAAGCATTAGCATGTGGTGCTCATGACAAGCAACTAGCTAAAGAGATTGCAAAGACAGAAATTTTGTCCATTTATATAGCAAAGTAGGTATCCCATTACATGCCTGTTATCAAGATAGATGATAAATAAGGACTGAAGAGCACCATTGGTTGCACAGTTATCTTAAATTCACCTGGTAATTTGGATAGTCACCTGTGTTTAATAGCCTTTATCCAGAGGAAAAATTTCTCACATTTTCATATGTGAGGTAGATTGGCAACTTGGAGCCAAGCATTGGCTGAAATAAGGCTCCTACCCTCCTGCCACAGAAACTTGGAGATAGACTAGTACAATTCAATTTTAGATGGCTTAGAAAGCCAGGGAGAGCAGTAGAGATAAGATGCCTATAGAAAGAGATGTGGTACACCCAAGTTAATACTCTTTACAAGACTTGATCTGTTTTTGCAGCAGCTCAAATTAATTGAGCTCTGCCTTAAATGCAGAGCACAAAATCCATGTTTCTGTTCATCTAAATGTACATATTAGAAGTTAGTCATTCTTTACTTAAACAGTGTTCTGTGTAATCCCTTTATATATCTGATTTGAAGACGTCATCTGTATGTTGCCGTAATTCATTCTGACTTGTCTGACATTTCATTGTGTAAATACATAGTTTATGCATGCTCTTACTGAGTCTTTGGAGTTTTAGGACTTTGCTATTAAGTGCATCTGTGAACACTTTTACATGTCCATTGTTGTACATGTAAGCTTCTTGGTATACTTAGAGTGAAACTCAAACTATAAGGGTGTACAAATGCTCAATTGTAGGAGACAGTGCGAAACTGTCATTCAAAGTCATTGCCTTGATTTACACCATAAAAAAAAACTTAACCAACACCCTCTCCAACACTAATCAGATCTTATTTTTCAAAATTAAATGGTCTTCAATGATAATATCTTGATATATATTACTGATTGCTATTTATAATTTCTTGTGTGTTTAAAGGTTTTTTTGAAACCATTTTCTTGTCCAATTTCTCTTAATATTAGGACATTTGATGGTTATTTAGACCTTTATAAGTCCTTTGTGTATGTGAATCTTTCCATTTATAATGTCTTATAATTTAAGGCACTTTTGAAAATTTAGTCCAATTTTCTACATTTCTTGGAGGAGACATATGTCTAAATTCTCATTTCCCCCAAGAACTAACTTATTCACCTATATTTCTATACCAAGAATTAAAGTTACTTTCACATTTAAATTCTTAATACATCTGGAATTCATTTTTGTTTATGGAGTAAGGTTGGGATCTAAAGAATTTCCATGTGGATAGTGATTTTTCCAGGTACACTAATTGAACAGGCCCTCCTGTCAGTAAGTTCTTACTGAGTTAAGATAAAGGTGGAATGCTGTGCACAAAGAGATGATTGTCCTGTTGACTGATCTCCTGGTCTGTGGGAAAAAGATGGACTTGTGGGTCTATGGCATAGGTCCTGGACGTATATACTTGAAAAGGCAAAACTCCAGTGGAATATCAATGCAGAGATCTCTGTGTAAGGTGGAACGTAACTCATGTTAGCCTCATCATTTGATCCTTTCTCATCTTCATTCACATCCCTGCAGGGATGAGAGTCCAGGAGGCTGCATAGTTATAGGACCTCCCAATGGGACTGAGGATGAAGGACTGTTCTATTTCCTACCCATATACTTCTACAAAGCAAAGGCAACTTTGTGCCGAGTTAAATCCTGTTTGTCTTATGCACATAATACAAACACATGACCACTGCTAGTAGTCATCCATCTGTTCTAATAATTCTCCTTTAACACCTTTATTGGAGTATAGTTGCTTTACAATGTTGTGTTAGTTTCTGCTACATAACAAAGTGAATCAGCGATATGTATACATATATCCCCATATCCCCTCCCTCTTGCATCTCCCTTCCACACTCGCTGTCCCACCCCTCTAGGTGGTCACAAAGCACGGAGTTGATCTCGCTGTGCTATGCTGCTACTTCCCACTAGATATCTATTTTATTTGGTAGTGTGTATAAGTCAGGGCTACTCTCTCTCTACCCAGCTTACCCTTCCCCCTCCCTGTGTCCTCAAGTCTATACGTCTGTGTCTTTATTCCTGTCCTCCCCGAGGTTCATCAGAACCATTTTTTTTTTTAGATTCCATACATATGTGTTAGCATACGGTATTTGTTTCACTCTTTCTGACTTCACTCTGTATGAGAGACTCTAGGTCCATCCACCTCACTACAAATAACTCAATTTCATTTCTTTTTATGGCTCAGTAATATTCCATTGTATATATGTGCTACATCATTTTAACATCTTCATTGGACTATAATTGCTTTACAGTGGTGTGTTTCTGCTTTATAACAAAGTGAATCAGTTATACATATGTTCCCATATCTCTTCTCTCTTGCATATCCCTCCCTCCCACCCTCCCACCCTCCCTATCCCACACCTCTAGGTGGTCACAAACCACCGAGCTGATCTCCCTGTGCCATGCAGCTTCTTCCCACTAGCTACCTGTTTTATGTTTAGTAGTGTATATATGTCCATGCCACTCTCTCACTTTCTCACAGCTTACACTTCCCCCTCCCCATATCCTCAAGTCCGTTCTCTAGTAGGTCTGTGTCTTTATTCCCGTCTTACCCCTAGGTTCTTCATGACTTTTCTTTTTCTTAGATTCCATATATATATGTGTTAGCATACGGTATTTGTTTTTTTCTTTCTGACCTACTTCACTCTGTATGACAGACTCTAGGTCCATCCACCTCACTACAAATAACTCAATTTCGTTTCTTTTTATGGCTGAGTAATATTCCATTGTATATATGTGCCACGTCTTCTTTATCCATTCATCTGATGATGGACAGTTAGGTAGCTTCCATCTCCTGGCTATTGTAAATAGGGCTGCAGTGAACATTTTGGTACGTGACTCTTTTTGAATTATGGTTTTCTCAGGGTATATGCCCGCTAGTGGGATTGCTGGGTCATATAGTAGTTTTATTTTTAGATTTTTAAGGAACCTCCATACTGTTCTCCATTATGGCTGTATCAATATACATTCCCACCAACAGTGCAAGAGGGTTCCCTTTTCTCCACACCCTCTCCAGCATTTATTGTTTGTAGATTGTTTGATGGTGGCCATTCTGACCGGTGTGAGGTGATATCTCGCTGTGGTTTTGATTTGCATTTCTCTAATGATTAGTGATGTTGAGCGTCCTTTCATGTGTTTGTTGGCAATCTGTCTATCTTCTTTGGAGAAATGTCTATTTAGGTCTTCTGCCCATTTTTGGATTGGGTTGTTTGTTTATTTGGTATTGAGCTGCATGAGCTGCTTATATATTTTGGAGATTAATCCATTGTCAGTTGCTTTGTGTGCAAATATTTTCTCCCATTCTGAGGGTTGTCTTTTGGTCTTGTTTATGGTTTCCTTTGCTGTGTAAAAGCTTTGAAGTTTCATTAGGTCCCATTTGTTTATTTTTGTTTTTATTTCCATTTCTCTAAGAGATGGGTCAAAAAGGATCTTGCTGTGATTTATCTCATAGAGTGTTCTGCCTATGTTTTCCTCTAAGAGTTTGATAGTGTCTGGCCTTACATTTAGGTCTTTAATCCATTTTGAGTTTGTTTTTGTGTATGGTGTTTGGGAGTGTTCTAATTTCATTCTTTTACATGTACCTGTCCAGTTCTCCCAGCACCACTTATTGAAGAGACTGTCCTTTCTCCATTATATATCCTTGCCTCCTTTATCATAGATTAATTGACCATAGGTGCATGGGTTTATCTTTGGGATTTCTATCCTGTTCCATTGATCTATATTTCTGTTTTTGTGCCAGTACCATACTGTCATGATTACTGTAGCTTTGTAGCATAGTCTGCAGGCTCATAGTTCCCATTATTTTTGGTGTCTACCCCCAGTGTGTGAGGTTGGTTCAGTGTCTTGTGGAGGGGACTGGTGCCTGTGTTCTTGTGGATGGGCCTCGATCTTGTCTTTCTGGTGGGCTGGGCTGCATCCGGTTGTGTGTTTTGGAGTGTCTGAACTTAGTATGACTTTAGGCAGCCTCTGTGCTAATGGGTGGAGTTTGTTCCTGTCTTGCTAGTTTGGCATGGGGCTTCCAGCACTGGAGCTTGCTAGCTGTTGAGTGGGGCTTGGTCTTAGTGTTGAGACAAAGATCCCTGGGAGAGCTCTCGCCGATTGACATTACGTGGGACTGGGAGGTTTCTGGTGGTCCAGTGTCCTGGACTCAGCCCTCCCACCTCAGGGGCTCAGGTCTGACACCAAGCCAGAGCACCAAGACCTTGCCAGCCACACAGCTCAGAAGAAAAGGAAGAAAGAAGAAGAGGAAAAAAAAACAGACAAAATCCTTGGACAAATGGTAAAAGCAAACCTAAAAAGACAATCACACAAATAAGCATACACATACACACTCAGAGAAAAAGGAAAACAATTTTTTTTAATGCTTAAAAATGTATAAAAATTAAAAATATATATAAAAATTTAGAGAGCACCAAACGAATAAACAAATCCGCCACTGATAATAAGCACTGAAACTAAACTAAGATAAATATAAAATCAGAAACAAATTAGACACAGAAAGCAAACCCCAAGTCTACAGTTGCTCCCGAAGTCCACCACCTCAATTTTGGGAACATTTGTTGTCTATTCAGGTGTTCCACAGATGCAGCGTTTATCAAGTTGATCGTGGGGATTTAATCAATTCCTCCTGAGGCTACTGGGGAGATTTCCCTTTCTCTTCTTTGTTCTCACAGCTCCTGGGGTTCAGCTTTGATTTTGGCCCCGCCTCTGTGTGTAGGCCACCCTGAGGCATCTGTTCCCCACCCAGACAGAAAGGGGTAAAGCAGCAGCTGATTAGTGCTCTCTTGCTCACTCAAGCCTGGGAGAGGGAGGGGTACGGTAGTCATAATTGGAATGAGGGGTGATCCTGTAGCAGCAGAGGCCAGTGTGACATTGCAACAGCCTGAGGCATGCCGTGTGTTCTCCTGGGGAAGTTGTCTCTGGATTACGCGACCCTGGCAGTGGCGTGCTGCACAGGCTCCCAGGGGGGTGTGTGTAGTGACCTGTGCTTGTACACAGGCTTCTTGGTGGCAGTGGCAGCAGTGTTAGCAGTTCATGCCCAAGTCTGGGGTCCGAGCTGATAGCCGTGGTTTGTGCCCGTCTCTGGAGCTCACTTAGGTGGTGGTGTTCTGCCTTCTGTGGGCACACAGGGAAGGAATCCTCTCTTCTCATACACCCTGAAACAATGGTCTCTTGCCTCTTTGGCAGGTCCAGACTATTTCCCGGACTCCCTCCCAGCTAGCTGTGGTGCACTAGCCCCCTTCCGGCTATCTTCACACAGCCAACCCCAGTCTTCTCCCTGGGGTCTAATCTCCAAAGCCTGAGCCTCAACTCCCAGCCCTCACCCGCCCAGGTGGTTGAGCAGACAAATGTCTCAGGCTGCTGTCCTGTATGTGAGAATCTCTCTGCTTTTTCCTCTGCACCCCTGTTGCTGTGCTCTCCTCTGTGGCTCCAAAGCTTCCCCGCCTCCACCTCCCATCCTGGCCAGTGAAGAGGCTTCCTAGTGTGTGGAAATTTTTCCTCCTTCACAGCTCCCACCCAGAGGTGCAGGTCCTGTCCCTATTCTTTTGTCCTTTTTTTTTTTTTTTTTTTGCTTTTGCCCTATCCAGGTATGTGGGGATTTTCTTGCCTTTTGGGAAGTCTGAGGTTTTCTGCCAGTGTTCAGCAGGTGTTCTGTAGGAGTTGTTCCACATGTAGATGTATTTCTGATGTATTTGTGGGGAGGAAGGTGATCTCCACATCTTACTCCTCTGCCATCTTGAAGGTCTTCCCAGTAATTCTTCTTCTAATGGACTCTAGTTCAGTGGGGTCTTTTTTCTTAGAGTAGTTTCTCAGACATCTTTGTTCTGTCTTGTGAGGTCACTACCCCTGGACGCATTGGCTACTACAGGACGATGAGCATGTGCTGCAAAATCCCCAGCATCCATGAAAGGTTGTATGAGGTCCTTGGATGAAGAGCCCAAGGCACCAAATACAGATAGTAAATCTTCCCTCTCCCCACAAAATAAAATAAAAAACCTACATCTAATAGGGAAGAATCAGATTTGGGGGTAGAAATGTCCTTGTGTAACGTGTCAGTCCTCAGTATAAGAAGGCTGGGGACACTATTACCTGTAGCTCTATGTGAACAAAAATGGGCAAAGACCATTATCTATGAGCTATGAATGTTCTAATATCAAAGCTTAGTTTGGAGCTGAGAGAGTCCCATTAGGTAATATCTACTGAATAAGTAAGAGACACTTTCCAAGAGTGAGCTGAGTAGAGATAAGCATAGGGCAACCTCAGGGAACAGATGGAGAAAGGGACCTCCACATAGGAAGAAAGTCCAAACAACTCAGATTGGTAGTCAACACAACTAAAATTTCAGCCCAGTGGCTGAGATGCTGAGGTACCTCCAGGATTTTAGTCAGCTTCCCCCCAAATCCCAGAGCTGTTCAAATTTTTGTCTCACAAGGTCCAAACAGTTGGTAATATATCCCTTATACTATTTTCCCATCTGTTCTGAGTACAACAGTTGGGAGGGGGAGAGAGGAGCAATTTGGAATGAAAACTTAAAAAGTGGTAATTTAATGGTATTGAAACACTTGAAAAAAGTGGTAATTCAATAGTAAAAAAGTGAAAAAAGTAATTCAATGGTATTGAAACACTTCAATGGTAAAAAATTGAAAAAAGTGGTAATTCAATGGTATTGAAACACTTCAATGGTAAAAAATTGAAAAAAGTGGTAATTCAATGGTATTGAAACACTTCAATGGTAAAAAATTGAAAAAAGTGGTAATTCAATGGTATTGAAACACTTAAAAACAAGCTGCTACAGAGGAAAACTAACACTGTTGCAGCCCAGGTTCCTCAATCTGCTAGTCTAGAGCAGTATCAGGCTATTCTTATAGCTGTGTCTCCCTTCCCATGAGGCATCATGAATTGTGGGAATGCCTGTTAACTTCAAGCTAGCTGCTCTGCCTTCAGGCTACACCTATAACTCAATTGCTTGAGGACATTACTGACACGAGGTCCTTCAGATTTATCTGCACTTAGAACTTTGCTCATGTATTCTGTTCCAGGGTAAGGAAAAGAGAGCATCGCTAAGCTATGTATTGAGAGTTGTGACAGTTACACAGCTTTCATTCTCAAAGTTCTGAGAGCAGTCTTTGAAGAGAGATCAGGGGCTGGATGACAGAAATAATCAATAAACAGCCTATAATAGGAAAGACTTTCTTGAGCCAAATAGGACTGTAGCCCAGGAGACAGCCTCTCAGCTTCGAGAAACTGCTCAGTTGATGCATATTTCTGCATAGTCTTATATTCCTTGTTCTGATAAGGCATAAACATGATAGGGGGATGTTCCTTTAAAGTTTCAAAAGAGACAAACTGAGTATGTGTACAGTGAGACAGCAGGACCCTGGTGTCTGGGAAGGGAACCTTATTGTTGATGGAGTGTTAACATGGATGCCATAGGCAAGGAGTTATTTATCCTTATCTTGAAAATGGACATTCTTTAGCTTAATGGTTAAAGAGCGTGTGCTGTGTGTTTGATAGGCCATGAATGAGTCTGTCTTAGTTCACAAAAAGTCAGGTTGAACCATGTATAAGCCAAAAAGACTTCCCCATACCTCAATATGTGAACATTTTCTCCATCAGGTTTATAATCATAACAGGTATTAGCTATCCCCACAGGACTGACTTGTGCACACGAGTTGAAGATTTTTCAGTGGGAGTTACCATAGTTGCATTAGAATGGGCCCTCTGAGGAGCAGGTGCCAACATTAAATTAGATGTGTCAGAGGTATACAGAGGGGAAATGCTCATGAAGGAAATGCTCATGAAGTAAGACAAAGAGGGATCCTGAGGCTGGAAGAGCCATGAAATCACAGGCAGATCTGATTCGAGAGGGAGGGAGGAAAGAAGAGGAAGGTCTTAGGCTTTCGTGTATTTCTAAGAACACTTTGGCAAGGCTGTGTGTAAGTCTTGAGGCAAGGGAACTCATGAGAAATCCGGTCTCACACTCCAGTAGATTTGCCTTATTAGCGCTGTGTTCATCTATTGGTTGGAAGCCACTAGGGCTTAGCAATGCCATGAACTTGAGAGCACAATGATTGAGACTATCAGTCAAATATGCTCCTTGCAGTCCAATCTGAAAAGCATATTTTTTATGGTCACCACACCCCTGCTTGCCTTGTACAGATCTCCTTCAGATTTTAGGAGCAGCTCCACCATAGTTACTGTGGGCCTGTCTTGCTAAGGGCAAAATGGAAAGGAAGGAAGGATGAGCTCTACAGCCTCAGTTTCTGAAATTTTGCTCAGATACAGCTGTTACTTCAGTTGATAGATTGCATCCTAAAGGATAGGACTCCAATTCTGTGAAGTGCTGCCTTTTGAACTGTGTTTTAGCTGTTTTTAGAAGACTGCTCTGGCATTCTGTGGGTCCAACTCCTTCTGGTTGGTGAAACTGGTAATGCTACCACTGGAACCCATGGTTATGAGCCCTGTCCTGCATATCCTTCTCTGAAGAGTGTCTGATCTTTCAGTACTATGTCAGATGGGATGTCCTGCCTATAATCAGGCATTCAGGAAGCCCTCAAAGAGAAGTGCTGGTCAAGGCTCTGTGAGAAAGAAAGGCAAATACATGCCCAGAATAGTATGTGTCATTGGTAGTGCAAACCACTGTACTTCCTAGGATTCAAGAGGCCCAGAGGAGTTGACTTGCCAGCAAGTGGCCTCCTTGAGGAATAACCCTAATATATCTGGGTTTCAGCATTGATGTCTATTGCTGACAGGCATTCAGAGGCAGCAGTCAGCCTTGATCATGGGGCACCTACATGGCTGAGTCCACACGTAGTCTCCTTTGCTGCTACTGTTGCTCGTTCATAATGTTAAGTGGCAGTGATACTTGTACCGTAGTCTGGACCTAAAACAGCCTTCTTGCTTTGGGCCCACTCAAAGCTATACTTACATGTCTTTGGGTATATGGACTAAAGCAAGATTCCTAAGTGAGGGATACATTCTCTTCAGAATCCAAGGTGGCAGGCATTGTGCGTTCTATCTGGTAAAATATGTAAGATGAAGATCTTTTACTGATAATGATTTTTAACCATTGGCCCCCTAAAATTCACTGAAGTTCTAGGTTTTGAGTGTTAAGATTTGTCTCCTACCCTTTGGAGCATGTGTGTCTTACTAAGGCCTCTATTGTACTAAACACCTTTAGCTCATTTTGCCAGTTCAACATGCCATCGATGGATGATGGTGGAGGTCCATAGGATGCCCAGTCATCTTTATGTTATGACACAGGAAGAGTTAACATGCCCTTGAGGCAAACCACATATGAGAACTATTGTCCACCCCCTGTTAATGGAAATTGTTTTTGGGATTTTATCACTAAGATGGAAAACAATACATTTGTCAAATTCTCCATGTACCTCTGCAGCATTTTTGACTCTTGGTGGAGAGAAGTGTTAGAGGTTATTTGGCCTTCCCAACTCTTTGGCTCTTACCTCACAGGCCAGCAACACCACATGGAAGTTACTCAACCTACCAAGTACAGTCATTCTAACTATTCATCAAGTGACTGAAAACAGACTTTCTCCAAAACTTCAATTACTAACTAGACTCTGCTACCCAGAGTAGAACCCCAACTCTAATAGAGGGACCACGATTATGCTTTTGATTTCTGGGTGTCAGGGTCAACTCAAACTTTAACCTTCAATGCCTTGGTATTCCCCTCTTTTTAGTATAAAATTGCCTGAGTAAATGGCCAAAGTTATCTTTTAGGAAGGTCTCAGGAAATCATCATGGTATATAATAGGCATGCTTTTTTCACAGTTCTTCCACTTAGGTATCCAGGTACCTCTTTAGTTACAGCCCTAGATCTTAACACTGGCACAGGTCTGGGAACTGAGCAAGAGACTGACTTTATTGGAGTGACCATCCTCAGCCTCCTCATCCTCCATTCTTGCCTTGTTCTATGAATGGTAAGCAGAGCCTTGCTGGATGCCCATCTATTTTGGCCCTTGGGACACAATATCCTATTAACTATCTTTAACACTCCCTGTGGGCCAAGCCCCTTTGATTTTCACCAGTTTTTAGAGTAATTTCAACCCTCTGGCTTGTTAAGTGCTTCCATCTGGCCTCTGCTATGGCAAGGGGACCACAGCCGTGTGCTCACAGTAGGAGTGGGAGATGACACAGGCTTTGTAAAGGGGCAGCTGCAGGTGGATCATCAGAGGCAGGGGCCCAATGTGGAATACACCCCAGAAGAGGCCAGCTAGCCCCAAACATCCCACCATAGTATGAGTGAGCACTGTGGTATGATGGAGTGGGTCGTAGATGGCTATGTAGTGGTCAAAAGCCATGGCAAGGAAGATGCCTTACTCAACCGTGGCAAAGCAGTGGATGAGGAACATTTGAGCCAAGGAGGCATCCAAGCCAATGTCAACAGCACCAAATCAAGATTCCCAGCAGTCTGGGAATAGTGGAAGTGGACAGAACCAGATCAATGATAGCCTCTAGGCACAGGAAGAAGTACATGGGCTGGTGCAGGTAGTGCTCCACCATTACCACAGCCAGAGTGGTGACATTCCCTTCCATGGCCACCAGGTATATGGAGCCAAAGGGGATGGAGAGCCAGATGTGCAGGGACTCCAATCCTGGAATGACAGTGAGCTGGGAGGAGCTGGGTGTCCAGCAGACATTATGAAAAGTGAGTGTGGCTAGTTATAAATGCACCTTCTCACTTGTGCCTCAAAATGCAGTAGGACTTTTTTCTGGAAATAAAAGACAAGAATATTCTTAGGTTCTATAATAAGGAATAGGTTGTTGACTAGATAAGATTCTATAAACATTCCTCAAAGTTACAGAATAATGTCACAAGTTATTACTATGTGACATTACAGAATAATGTCACAAGTTATTACTAGATATCTACAGATTTTTCAAGCACAAGCCAGAATACATATTTGAATGAAATGTATGAATATCTTTTTTGCAATATGACTCTCAAAGTAATGTTTTTGCATCAATGAAAGTGACCTAAGGTGGACAAGTAACTATTAAGTCATTTAACTCTTGTAGGTTGGCTATTAGGTATTTCTCAGAATCATATAAGCAGGATTTGGTGTGAGGGCTCCTTGATTAGAGATGCATTGATACTGAAAGATACAGTCTGAGACTCTAGATAGACCCCTGGGACTATCTAGACTCTACGGTAAGTCAAAGCTTAATCTTGGGGCCAGCATTAGCTATTGGATGAGCTGAAATATTTAATCTGCAGACCAAGATCACAAGGCAGATGCAAGCTTGTGAAGAAGACTCTCCAGGGGGTGGAACAAAAATGATTTCTGACAGGTGAGAGCTGATGATGGGAGCTCAGTTTGTGTCTGCCCAAAGGCAGATCCATGCAAGGGCTTACTGCTTTCTTGGAGGCTGAGTGAGGATAAGATTCTAGAAGCAGAGAGGGTTCTCCCCAGGAGGGAAAAAATATAATATTCATTGTAGAATAGCATGAAGCCTAGATGACTATTTGGCCAAAGAATCGGATTTGCTCAGAGTTCAGTGCAATTGGCTAATGGGGAGATGTATATTGAGAAAGACAACATGGAAATAGTTTTATAATTTTTTAGGATCTAAAGGATCATGCCAGAATGTGTTCCTATATACAATAGAAGAATGTCAGGGGAATAAGTATGTAAGAAGCTTTGTCTTCTACATCTTGAGCCTAGTTGGTTTGAATGTAGAAAAGTAGCCAGTATCTGGCCTTTAGAATTTTTTAGATCTGATTTCATATCTTGGCAGTAGGAACTTGAGGCAAATTACTTTATCCCATTAGTTAAATACAACTGACCTCATTCTACAACAAAATTAAGTAGTGTGTCCTAGAGAAGTCATGAGGATTGAATGAGAAGGCAGTGTCTGAGGAACAGTAACCCTAAGCTTTAGCTCTTTAGACAGTTGAGACTAATGTGTAAAACCAAAGATACATTCAGTAAACTTCAAGAAACGTTGGAATGTCTCTCTCCAGGTAGCCAGGAGGATGCCACGAGGTGCCAGGCACCTCGTGTAAGCTGTTTGTAGTGACTTTATCCCACAGAATCCCTCTACTTGAGCTGGGATTTTCCTCCATCTCAAGGTTCTCATAGATGACTATGAATGAGAATAGAGAAAGTGTTGGCAGAAGCAGGAAAAAGGGAAGGTGAAAAGGCTGAGTTACTGGGGCTGGGAAAGAAAGAGTGCACAGGAATCAGCCTGTGATTGAGATGAGGAGGTGGGGTGAGGCAAGGCTTTAGGCTGGGGGGACCCTGTCTTTGTTTCTTACCCTTTGTGTTGCTTATTCTCCATCTGTTCTCCATCTATTCCTCCAGATCTCTGTTCTCTGTCCCCAGAAGCTGACATTTATGGAGTACTGCTTTTCTTTTTCCCTCCAGTTTCTAGGTGGGTTCAGCCCATGTGATGCAGGAGATGAGAGGGTGAGACTAGCCATCAAGAACTTATTCCCCAGTCCCTTTCTGCCAGGGGCACTTGGCAGTGCTGTGATTTTCTACCAAAGACCACAGCTCCTGAAAAGTGACACCCCCCGCCCCGCACTTGTGTTCTGGCAACTGCATCTTGCCTTACCTGGTAGGCCTGAGTTGGGTGATGCTGCTCCCTGGGGTTAGTCCTGGGCCTCCACCATCCCTTGTCAGTTTCCTTAACCCTTCCCAGGCCTCTGTAGATGGTCTCTTCAGTTGCCCCCTTGACCATGCCACTTCTTCTTTGGATATATCAGACCAGATCCCAATAGTGTACAGTCTTCACCAGTATCATCGCTTGAAAACCTGCCTGATTCCTCACTAGGACACATTGGAAAGTGGACAACTTCACAGACCTAGTTCCAAAGGCAAAAGAGTTCTAATCTCATTGTGGTCAACTGCTAAATGATCTTTACCACGATTTTTAGATTTACAATAAAAGGGGACTTGTCTACTTCACTCCTACCTCCTAATTTACTGGCTCTCATAACTTGATGTTTTACCAAGCAAAGTGTAATCATGTGAAGAAATCTAGTTTCCCTCCAGAAAAGAGAGAGTCCTTAAATGGAAAAATCAGTGAGACTTGCCAAATGAATTTGTCTTCTGTTCTGATGCTTGTCTCCCTTACTGTGGTTACCTTCCTCCTATGTTAGTGGGGAAGCTGTTTGACTGTCTATCTTCCCTTCTGAAGTTATTTGAGTCCCATCACTACTGAGCCACATCCTGGGGCAGTGGTTCCCTTCTAGGTTTGAGCAGAGAAGACACATTGTAGGATGATCTCACAGACCAAATTACATAAGAGGCTAAATCTATATCCAGTGAATTATGAGCATAAGAAATGTTTTCTCTCGAAAGTAGGCAGACCTCTACTACATCTCAGACCTTGTTAGATCCAAGCCAAATGTCCTCAGTCCTGTGAACTGGCCTCAGGCCCTGGAGAAGGTGGATTTGATTTTTATCCCTCTTTCCTTCCTCATACCTGACAACACACAGAGCTGTTTTCCTGATGGATGTTCCATCTACATTTCATCTCTTCCTCTTCCTATCCATCTCCAGGAACGTATCATGAAACTGAAAGGGGTACCTATGACTGGAGGGATGTACTTCAGCTCCTGGATGGAGATGGATGAGCCTTGGGGTTAGCTTTACTGACTTTTATCCTTTCCCTAATATCGTAACACTCCTTAACTTATGCCTCCCTAGTCTGAATGGCAGCCCTTACTGCTTAAACAGTAGAAGGAGGCTACGGCAGCTCCTGTTCAGTGGGGCTGTGAGTATATGCGATCAGAGCAGGACAGCTCCCAGCTGAGCTATATCCAAATAGATTTGCGAATACAAACCACAATTCTTAGCATTTTCACCCTGCTCACTACCTTTCTACATGGCTGAATTTTTCTTTTTCCCAAATGTGTCATGATCTTTTGCCCCTGATAATTACCGATGTTCTTTCCTGGTGTTGGAATAGCCTACTCATCTTCCTCTTCTGGCTAGTCCTTATACATGGCACATTGCCACAGCTTAGGTATCAACCTAAAGAGGCCTGTCTTTGTACTGCACACACATAGTACTCTGGATTGCTTGTTTACCTGCCTGTTTCCCTGGACAGAATATAAGTTTCCTGACAGTAGGGAGCATGTTTATCTCATTCTCTGTTGTAATACTTATGCTAGCACAGTGCCTGGCAATTGAAGAAGAATAAAATACATCGTGCCTTTTTAAAGCACCTGGAGGTATTTTGGAGGTTCCTGTTTTGGCATTAGTGAACTAGAGGGCCTCTTCAGCCTCCTTGTGTATGGCTCTGTGTGGACTCCACCCTCTCTGTCTCCTTCCAAGAGAATTCCTTCCCTCTGGGTCTTAGAGACTTATATAGGAGCACGATCTAAAGTTGGTTGCCCAACTTTAAGTTCTTTCTTATAGGCTGGGAACACATACTGATGACCTTTGCTCCTTTTCTAGATCCTCCTTGTAAGACGTTCTTACCTGGGATGTGTAGTGTCAGCAAGAGCCTGGGGCTCTGCAAATGCCTCTGAGGCCTGGCACGTATAAGCATTCTGCTCAGGGGTAATTCCACTTGTAACCTTCCCACTATCTTAGTGGAGAAGGAAAATAGCAGTCTTTGTCCCAGAAGGATGGACACAGATTCTAAATTTGAACACAGCTATCCGCAGCATGTTAGGGTTGGTCCAGAGAGGTCTAAGTCTATGGAGGACAGACCTGTTAATTGAGTCATGATCCCTTGGGTCCAAGTCCTGCTCTTGTTTGTTGTCTGGCCTCCCTGGAGTCTGCAGCTAGTCTAAGGACGCCAAGTAGAAATCAGAAAGGCCTTTCTAGAAGAGGGATGAAGGATCTTCTTGGGATTAGAACTCAGCCTGGCTGTCAAACTTTAAGGAAGTTTGATACCCTTACAGTACTTGGAAGTGGTGGTAGAATCCTGAATTAACTTCAAGACAGACAAATAGCAATTACCTAAAAGTAAGATACTGCAGACTTTTCCCCTTGCTCTGGTTTACATTGTGAGGGAAGGACCCCATGGACTTGTGTGGAGCAGCGCATGTCCTTTACATCCTTCTGAACCTAAATTTCCCAACCTGAAATCCTGTTTCTTAGGAAGGGGAAAACCTGCTTTCTCAGTTTGACTTATCCCCTGGTGTGTCCTAATGGGCTTCTCTTGGGTTGTGGGGCATCACACTTTAGGACATGTGACAAGACATGGCCTTTGAAACTCCAGTGGCTTGAGTTTGCAAGCCAGCTCAGTGACATACCTACTGTGTAACCTTGAACAAGTTGTTTCACTTTCACTTCTTCAAGCATGAAGTGGGAATAGTACCTATCTCTGGGTAGCTCTTATAATTGAGATACTATATACAAAGGGGCTAGTAAGGAAACTAACATACCAGGTGCTTAAATAGCATTGTTGTTACCATCACTGCTTTTTTGTTTCTTGGAGGGGTTAAACCTCGGAGAGACATTTTTAACTGTCTCTTTCAGACCAGGAGCCAATATGGTCAGGGCAGTGGCTATGAAGTAGAATCAATGAAGAAAGAATTTACTTTTTACTCTTACTCCCCTTTTAGAGGATTCTATTTCTATGGCACGTCAGGAAAAGCTAGGAACTTCTAGAAGCTTGCTCTCTGCTCCCCAATCTTAAACTTTACTTGCTATGTAAAACTGCTTGTAGTTGATTTGAAATATAGTGTTATTTCTTCCAAACCTGTGCACAGGTTATACCCTCAGCCCAGTAAAAGGAGGAATTTCATTCCATACAGATTCATATCTAGCTTTTGAAACTTTGGTTCAGTAACCTCCTTGTCCAGTTGACGAACTCTGCCTTTAGAGTTTAATGGATGAGCTATGTTTCTTTTGTACCTGACTCTCTTGCATGATATTTAGAAATAAGTATTCAATAAGTCAGTGCATTTGAATTTAATCATAGCTTAAAGTAAGGCTTCTGCCTTTAATAATTAGATTTTAAAGACCAACTCAGTACAGCCTTTCTCAACTGATGGAAAGGTACAGAAGAGCATTAGAGATAAACTTTTCCATAGACTATATCTTAAATATATATTAAATAAGATTTGTATTCAGCCTTGGAAGCAGAGATGAATCAGAAGCAAACTTTACCTGTGCTCATTCTAACACTGTCCAGAAGAGGGAATTCTGGCCCAAGGATGAGAAACCAATAGCAGACTGGGCTCTACAAAACAAAGGAAAACATCAACCTTGGTGTCACTAAATATCTTTTTAAAAAAATTTTATTTTATATTGGAGCATAGTTAATTAATAATGTTGTGTTAATTTCAGGTGTACAGCAAAGTGATTCAGTTATACATATTTATGTATCTGTTTTTTTTCAAATTCTTTTCCCATTTAGGATATTACAGAATACTGAGCAGCGTTCCCTGTGCTATACAGTAGGACTTTGTTGGTTATCTACTTTAAACATAGCAGTGTGTACATGTCAGTCCCAAACTCCCAATCTATCCCTGCCCCACACCCTTCCTCCCTGGTAACCATATGTTTGTTCATTAAGTCTATGAGTCTGTTTCTGTTTTGTACATAAGTTCATTTGTGTCATTATTTTTAGATTTCGCATATAAGTGACATCTTTTTTTTCTTAAGTGACATCTTATGATATTTGTCTTGCTCTGTCTGACTTTATTAGTATGATAATCTCCAGGTTCATCCATGTTGCTGCAAATGGCATCATTTCATTCTTTTTTTTGCTGAGTAATATTCCATTGTATATATGTACCACACCTTCTTTACGCATTCTTCTGTCAATGGACATTTAGATTGCTTCCATGTCTTGGCTATTGTAAACAGTGTTGCAATGAACATTGGGGTGCATGTATCCTTTTGAACCATGTTCTTCTATGGATATATGCCCAGGAGTGGGATTGCTGGATCATATGGTAACTCTAGTTTCTTAAGGAACCTCCTTGCTGTGCTCCATAGTGGCTATACCAAGTTACGTTCCCACCAACAGTGCAAGAGGGTTCCCTTTTCTCCACACCCCCTCCGGCATTTATCGTTTGTAGATTTTTTGATTATGGCCATTCGGACTGGTGTGAGGTGATATCTCATTGTAGTTTTGATTTGCATTTCTCTAATAATTCGTGATGTTGAGCATCTTTTCATGTGCCTGTTGGCCATCTGTATGTCTTCTTTGGAGAAATGTCTATTTAGGTCTTCCGCCCATTTTTTGATTGGGTTGTTTGTTTTCTTGAGCTGTTTGTAAATTTTGGAGACTAATCCCTTGTCAGTTGCATTGTTTGCAAATATTTTCTCCCATTCTGTGGATTGTCTTTTTGAAAACAAGTTCCACCAAATGAGATATTCAGAGATCAAAAACAACTTCTCTCTTCAACTCTCGCTGGATATCTGGGGTTCTCTGAGCCACAAAGGGTCTGATTAACTAACTTGAAATTCCTCAGGTTATCTTTATCCACAACTGTATATTGCAATATGCATCAAATCTGAGGGATTTTCTGGTGGCCATGGGCACACCCCTTACAGCTTATTGAAACTTCCGCTTCGGCACTTGCTTTCAGAGCCCTACCAGGATGCGCTCTCCATAGTGCTCAATTCAAGCCTTAACTTCTAGGTCATTCATGTCCCACCCTGGATCTATGGTGGGAATTGCATTTGCTGCTGGTGCTCAGATAGGATTGCCAGGCAGTAACATGCAGTGTATCTGCCTCTTCATTAGCCTTTTCTAGCACCATCTCTCTCTTCCTCAGTCAACAGGGTAGTTAGTACACTTTGAACATAGCCCTACTTGAGTTGTGGGTGGCAGAGATGGAGAATAAATTTCCTATCCTAGTAGGGTCATTCCAAAAAGTTGGCATATTTTTCCAATTAAACAAGTCTGATGTGAAAAGGGAGAGTGAAAATAAAGGGGGGTAGGAGAGTGTCTCCACACAGATCCTGCTGCCTGATCTTGGGTATTTATTCCTCCAATGGGAATCTGCCTCAGTGGGAATTGCCCTACCTGAACAAGAGTGGCTCCCTGGCTGAATTGGGTGCCCTGTCAGGTACAGGAGGGAGAGATTGTCCCTCTTTCCTCCAGGTTGTTTTCTCTTCCTTCAGCTCCCACCAGAGTTGGTAGGGGTGTGTCAGCACTATGGGATCAAGGTCCCTGGCCCCTGCTTCCCCATTCTGCTCTCCATGCAATAGTGGCAGTGCTGTAGGATCATTTGTTTGTTGAATTTGTTCATCTCTCAATTCCTGAGAATTGGGTAAAACTTTTAATATCTCCTTATTGGAAGGAATTTTTTTTGTATCATAATTCTGTGCATGTTACATTTTCTCTGAATAGTCCCCCTTTGATGCAACGTAATAAAAGCCTATATATAAGAAACTTCACTCCATTTTCCTCCCATTTCACAAAATAGTTCTGGTTGAAAGATGGTGTTACAATTTAGAGAGCCATTAGGGGCTCCAGATCCTAAGGAGCACTGAGGCCAAGTAGTGTTACAAGAGAACACCATCTTATTTCTTTTCATTGGTGCATAACTAAAATTCCCAATTCTTCAAAATACACCCTAGTGGGCTACAAGGTGGAACAGAGGTCTGAGTTCTCATTTTTAGTTGTTCACGGCTGATGCTGTCAAATATCAAGCAAGCAAGCAAATACAATGAGGTCTCTCAGGGTTACAGATTGCTTAGTGCAGTAGGGAATAATCCCAGCAAAATCAATGCCCCATCACAGACAGAGCCAAGTGACTAAGAGAAAAATACCCTGGTGCCAGTGCCTGTGAGCTCTACTACTTACCAGAGGCATGTCAACCAGCAAGTGCTTTGTTTCCTTCACCACAAAATCAAAAGCATCATGGACCAATGATGTCTGGTGGCAGCAAGCACTTGGTGCTGTCCATGAGGCAAAGGTGCTCGGGCATCTTCTGGACAGAACTTGAGAACTGCCACTAGCCAGGGGCCAATGTGCCATGGGCAAGATGCCCACTCAGGATGGTAGTGCCTTTGTGGTCACCAAAATTGTTACCAAATGGATCTCAGTTTCACTCACCTGACACACAGCAAAGCCAACCTACTGACACTGGCTTGTGATAAAGGAAACTACAGTGTTTATTTGCAGAGCACCAAGCAAGAATAAGCAGCTAACGCTTAAAGGCCCCAATCTCTCCAATGACTTTCAGGCAAGGGTTTTTAAAGAACAAAATTAAGGGTAAGGGTCTTAAGTGCATGATCAACTCATGGGTTCTTCTGATTAGTTGGGTCTTAAGCAACAAAGAGATATTTATGGGTCTTGAGCATACTCTTCTTGCTCCAAATTGATGGGGTCTCCATGGCTGTGGTCAGCATTTTCCATCTGGTGGGGTCCTGGTTTCTGCAAAATGACTGAAGCATATGTATCAGATTGTTAGCTATATCCCTTGGGGAGAAGCTAGGAGTCCTGTGACTGTTTTATGGTGGAAGTCCTGTGACCGCTTTATGGTTGACTGGTTGTTCAAATTATTACTTTTCTTGCTTAACTGTTTTTCGTTTTTCTGCATTTTCTCACTTCTCTAATTACTAACTGCTCAAGGCTGCTCTTTGGAATTCAGAAGGTCTAGGAAGGCTTTTTTTTTTTTTTTCCAAACAAGCAGCGGGCATTGAAGAACTTGTATCTGGAAGTCCCAGTGAGTCCTGCTCAGTTTCAAATCTATAAATCTATGCCTTGATTAATCTGGCAAATCATTGCCCCTTGCATTTCCTGGTCAGAGTTTTCATTATAATCTTTGCCTTCCAGCTCTTTAAATTCTTCCAAACTGGGGTAAATAGAAGAGATGTGCTTGGGGCCCTTTAGGTCTATCCAATCTCTGGTAGTGCTGCATTAACACCTTTGTTTTACTCCATCATTGTCCACTTTATTTATTCTGTTTCTCAGTCACCTAAAGTTTCACTCTGCTAGAGTTCCTTGACACTCCCCTTTGTCTCTCCCCATTTTCTTAATTACTCTAACGTTCTTGGTATTAGTCAGATCCATACAAGGAAGCTGAGAGAGCAAATCATTGTTTAATTTTGTAGGAGTAAAGTTACATGAGATGCCTATGCAAGAGGGGCCCCCTTAATTACAGCATTTACCATACCTGGCTAATGGACATATCCAGGAGGTGAATATCCTGGTCATCATAAAGCCAATCCCACATGGTTTGCATGCAAAGCATATCAGCTGCTTCATCTGGGGTGTTCCATTTTGGCATTTATAGGGGGAGTTGGGAAGTTCCCCTCCTCAGGATAAACACTCTTTATAGTAGTGGCTTTATCCAGTCCACCAAGCTGGCTGTTCCCTCAGAAATAACCTCCCATGTGTCTGGATCACAAACAGCTGTCTCATTGTTGAATAGTGAATTGCAGGTGCTGTATCAACACAAACATATGCTTGCATTCTGTAGCATTCAAATCCAAAGACACAGCCCCCTAACTGGTTGTTCTCACAATGCATTTTATTTTATTTATTTATTTATTTTTTGCGGTACGCGGGCCTCTCACTGTTGCAGCCTCTCCCTCTACGGAGCACAGGCTCCGGACGCGCAGGCTCAGCCGCCATGGCTCACGGGCCCAGCCGCTCTGCGGCATGTGGGATCCTTCCGGACCGGGGCATGAACCCGTGTCCCCTGCATTGGCAGGCGGACCCCCAACCACTGCACCACCAAGGAAGCCCTCACAATGCATTTTAGTAAAGATTCTTTAGTAAGTTGGTTCTGATCCACAAAGTAACAGTTCTTTGACACTATATCTTCTGTTTCAGTAGTTCCTTAGTTTTGTCCTTCTAAATTGACTAGCATCGTGGTGTGGTTATAGCTGGTATTTCTAACTACCTTCTTCCACTATTCGTTCTGTATTACCTTTACCTTCAGCAAGCACCTCAACTTGTCATTGTTCTTTACTTAGTAGAGTGACCCAAATCTTTATTCCTGAATAATATGGTCGATTAGTAGTCCTGCCTGAATTGGGTTGTTGGAGTTTTCCATTGACCTTAATCACAGGGCATGGTAATACCTAAGGAATCTCCTGTATATCCAGATACCTTCTTCCTTACTTCCATTGTGAAGTAGTAGACCAATTTCCCCTCGGTAGTAAAGATCAATCTTACCAGCCCACAGAGTAATTCCCTACTTTACCTTTTGATTCAGACATGAGCTCAAAGTGACTGGGTGGCAATCTTAACTTTCAGTTCAATGGAATCATTGTGTCTCCTGGTAGAAGCTTTGAAACTAAGACTTCTAGGTCAACAAGGCATAAGGTTGTGGAAACAGCAAAAATTTTGCTAGTAGCTCACTAGGGGAAATAATGGTATCACTCCCATTTTATTCCTTCATTCCTAGACCTGTGAATCCTGGCTATGGGAGAAATAGTACCATATATTGGATGCTGATTCAGAGAATACGCAGCCTTCTGGAGAACCTTCTGCAGGCTTGCAAGGTATTGCTAACTAGCAGGTATTGTAACTGAGCCTTCAAAAGGCCATTCCATTGTCCTATAAATCCAGCTGCTTCAGGGTGGTGGGAAACATGGTAACACTAGTGAATTCCATGAGCAGGGACCCATTACTGCACTTCATTTGCTGTGAACTGAGTTCCTGTCAGAAACCATGGAATACCATGATGGTGGATAAGGCATTCTATATGTCCACAGATAAGTTTGGAAGAAGCATTGCATGCAGGGAAGGGAAAACCATATCCAGAATGTCTATTCCAATAAGAACAAAACACTGCCCCTTCCATGATGGAAGCAGTCTAGTGTAATCAACCTGTCGCACGGTAGCTGGCTCGTCACCTTGGGGAATGGTGCCATATTGGAGACTTGGTGTTCATCTCTGCTACTGCCAGATTGGGCAGTCAGCAGTGACCATAGCCAGTTTGGCCTTGGTGAGTCCATATTACTGAGGTCATACATAACCTCCATCCCTGGCACCATGGCCACTTTGTTCATGACTCCATTGGGCAATGACAGGGGTGGCTAGGAAAAGAGACTGATTAATATCTATAGGGCAGGTCATCCTATCCACCTGACTTTTAAATCCTCCTCTGCTGAGGTCATCCTTTGATGAGCATTCACATGGGGCACATCTTCATTTTTTTGCCCTTCCTGAGAAGTCTCTCATTTTCCCTAAATTTTCTTGTTACCAATTTTCTCATTATGTTCCTTCCAAGTCCCTGACCATCCAGCCAAACCATTGGCCACAGCCCATGAGTCAGTATATAATTGTGCCTCTGGCCATTTCTCCTTCCAAGCAAAAGAAAACAACCGTCTGTGCTGATCAGAGTTCTGCCCACAGAGGGATTTTTCTTCAGCACTTTCCTTTAGGGATGGCCCAGAAAGGGATTATAGGATGCAGCATCCATTTTTGGGTGGTACCTGTATATTGTACAGAACCTGCTATAAACTAGGTCCAAGTCTTAGGTTCCTCTGTAAACTGATCCTAGGGGACTCCTCATGAGGTCATAGCTGTAAGTATGGAGAAAGTGTAGCAGGAGTGCAGACAGTGGGCATTGGGGCCACTTCATGTAACTTGTGCCTTCGGGACCTGCTTGGGTCTGATCACATGTGTACCACTTCTCTTTGATGGAGTCCTGCTGTTCAAGCTCCATTTAATGGCTTGGTGAGTCAGATAAAACCCAGGTTAGGAAGGGAAGCTCCAATCACATGGTCACTTGATGGCCCATGCTCAAGCATTCAGCCTCTACTAAGGCCCAGTAGTAGGCCAAGAGCTATTTCTTAAGTGGAGAGTAGTAATCCACAAAAGACGTCGGGGCTTTACTCTAAAATCCTAAGTCCCTCTACTGCAATTCATCTATAGGTGCCTGCCAGAGGCTCCAATCAGCATGCCTATCTGCCACTGATACTCCAAGCATCATTGGATCCTATGGCCCAGGTGGCAAGGGAGCTTGTTCAGCAGCCTGAGACTGCTGCAGATTCTATTGCCAGGCCCCAGTCAAAACTAGAAGCTTTGAGTGTCACTCAGTAAGTGGGCTGGAGTAACACACCCAAATGAGGAATATGTTGCCTCTTAAACCCCCCAAAGAAGGCCACTAGGCATTGTGGGTTTTTTTTTTTTGGTTTTATAAGAGGCCAGATGCACCAACTTATCCTTCACCTTAGAAGGGATATCTCATGCTTCACACCACTGGACCCATAAAAGTTTTTTTTAATTCATTTTATTCAAGTGTAGTTGATTTACAATGTTGTGTTAATTTCTGCTGTACAGCAAAGTGATCCAGGTACATATATATGTGTATATATATATATTATTTTTCATGTTCTTTTCCATTATGTTTTATTACAGGATATTGAGTATAGTTCCCTGCGCTATACAGTAGCGCAGGGAACTATTTATCCATCTATGTATAATATTGTGCATCCATCTATGTATAATATTTATCCATATGTTTATCCATCTATGTATAATATTGTGCATATAATATTGTGCATATAATATTGTGCATCACCTAATCCCAGACTCCCACTCAATCCCTCTTCAATTTACCCGCCCTCTTGGCAACCTCAAGTCTGTTCTCTATATCTGTGAGTCTGTTTCTGTTTTGTAGATAAGTTCATTTGTGCCATATTTTAGATACCACATATAAGTGATATCATATGGTATTTATCTTTCTCTTTGTGATTTACCTCAGTATGATAATCTCTAGGTTCACCCATGTTGCTGCAAATGACATTATTTCAGTCTTTTTTATGGCTGAGTAGTATTCCATTATATATATATGTGTATATATACATATCAATGAACGTTTAGATTGCTTCCATGTCTTGGCTATTGTGAATAGTGCTGCTATGAACATTGTGGTGCACGTGTTTCTTTTTGAATAGAGTACTGTCCAGATAGGTGTCCAGGAGTGGGAGTGCTAGATCATATGGCAACTCTACTTTTAGTTTTTTGAGGAACCTCCATACAATTTTCCATAGTGGCTGCACCAATTTATAGTCCCACCAATAGTGTAGGAGGGTTCCCTACTCTCCACACCCTCTCCAGTGTTTGCTATTTGTAGACTTTTTAATGACAGCCATTCTGACTGGTGTGAGGTGGTACCTCACTGCAGTTTTGATTTGCATTTCTCTAGTGATTAGTGATGATGAGCATATTTTCATGTGCTTATTGGCCATGGCTGTGTCTTCTTTGGAGGATGTCTATTTTTTGACTGGGTTGGTATTTTTTTGTTATTGAGTTGTATGATCTGTTTGTATATTTTGGAAATTGAGCCCTCGTTGATTGCATTATTTGCAAATATTTTCTCCCAGTTTGTAGGTTATCTTTTCATTTTGTTTATGGTTTCCTTTGCTTGCAAAAGCTTATAAGTTTGATTAGGTCCCATTTGTTTATTTTTGCTTTTATTTTTATTGCCTTGGGAGACTAACTTAAGAAAATATTGCTATGATTTGTGTCAGAGAATGTTTTCCGTATGTTCTCTTCTAGGAGTTTTATGGTGTCGGGTCTTATATTTAAGTCTTTAAGCCATTTTGAGTTTATATTTGGGTGAGATGATGGAGTGTTCTAACTTGATTGATTTACATGTGGCTGTGCAGCTTTCCCAGCACCACTTATTGAAGAGACTGTCTTTTCCCCATTGTATATTCTTGCCTCCTTTTTTGAAGATTAGTTGACCGTTGGGGTGTGGGTTTATTTCTGGGCTCTCTATACTGTTCCATTGATCCATATGTCTGTTTTGGTGCCATTGCCACACTGTTTTGATTACTCTAGCTTGTAATATTGTCTGAAGTCTGGGAGGGTTATGCCTCCTGCTTTGTTCTTTTTCCTCAGGATTGCTTTGGCAATTCTGGGTCTTTTATGGTTCCATATATATATTTTAAGATTACTAGTTGTAGTTCTGTGAAAAATGTCATGGGTAATTTGATAAGGATCAGATTAAATCTGTAGATTGCTTTGTGGACTCATAGAAGTTTTATTGAAGTAGAAGGCCCTTGAATGGAATACATACTTTATATTTTAGAGCAGTTTTAGGTTCATAGCAAAAATGAGCAGAGGGTACAAACTTCCTATATATTCCCCATCCCCACACATGCATAGTTGCCTTCATCACCAATATCTCCCAAGAGAGCAGTACATTTGTTACAAGTGGACCACATAGATGCAAACTACACCCAAAGTCCATGGTTTACATCAGGGTTCTCTTGGTGTTGTATGGGTTTGGACAAATCTTCCTCTCCTGGCTAGTCCTTATACATGGCACATTGCCACAGCTTAGGTATCACCCTAAACAGGCCTGTCTTTGTACTGCACACAAATAGTAATATGGATTGCCTGCTTACCTGCGTGTTTCCCTGAACAGAATATAAGTTTCATGAGAGTAGGGAGCATGTTTATCTCATTCTCTGTTGTAACACTTATGCTAGCACGGTGCCTGGCTATGTTAAATAAAAATAAAATATCATGCCTTTTTAAAGCACCTGGAGGTATTTTGGAGGATCCTGTATTGGCTAGTGAACTAGAGTCCTCTTCAGCCTCCTTGTGTGTGACTCTATGTGGACTCCACCCTTTCTAAGTCACCTTCCAAGAGAATTCCTTCCTTTTGGGTCTTGGAGACTTATACAGGATCATGATCTAAAGTTGGATGCCCAGGAGTCCCAAGTCTGTTCTTCCTTATGAGTTGGGAATGCTTACTGATGACTTTTACTCCTTTTCTAGATTCTCCTTGTAAGATGCTCTTACCTGGGATGGGTAGTGTCAACAAGAACCTGGGGCTCTGCAAATGCCTCTGAGGCCTGTCACTTATAAGCATTCTGTTCAGGGGTAAAGGGAATTTCATTTCTAACCTTCCCACCATCTCAGTGGAGAAGGAAAATAGCAGGCTTTGTCCCACAGAATGGACACAGATTCTAAAACTGAACAGTTATCTGCAGCATGTCAGGGTTGGTCCATAGGGGTCTGGATCTATGTAGGGGAGACTTCTTATTTGAATCATGATCCCTTGGGTCCAAGTCCTGCTCTTGCTTGTTCTCCAACCTCCCTGTAGTCTACAGCTAGTCTAAGGACACCAAGTAGAAATCAGAAAGGCTTTTCTAGAGGAGGGATGAAGAATCTTCTTGGGATTAGAGCTCAGCCTGGCTGTCAATCTCTAAGGAAGTTTGATATCCTTACAGCACTTGGAGATGGTGGTAGAGTCCTGAATTAACTTCAAGACAGACAAGTGGGGGCTTCCCTGGTGGTGCAGTGGTTGAGAATCTGCCTGCCGATGCAGGGGACACGGGTTCGTGCCCCGGTCCGGGAAGATCCCACATGCCGCAGAGCAGCTGGGCCCGTGAGCCATGGATGCTGGGCCAGCGCGTTCAGAGCCTGTGCTCCGCAACGGGAGAGGCCACAACAGTGAGAGGCCCACGTCACGCAAAAAAAAAAAAAAAAAAAAAAGACAAGTGGCTATTACCTACAAATGAGATAGTGCAGGTTTTTCCCTCATTCTGCTTTACATTGTAAGAGAAGGACCCCAGAGACTTGAGTAGAGCAGTGCATCTCCTTTAAATCTTTCTGAACCTAAACTTCCCAACCTAAAATCCCATTTCTTAGAAAGGAGGAAAACTTTTCTGTTTGGCTTATCCCCTGGTGTGTCCTAATGGGCTTGTCATGGGTTGTGGGGCATCACGCTTTAGGACATGTGACAAGACATGGGCTTTGAAGCTGAAAAGGCTTGAGTTTGCAAGCCAGCTTGGTTACATACTCACTGTGTAAACTTGAACAAATTGTTTCATACTCAATTATTCAAGCATAAAATAGGAATAATACCTACCTCTGGGTAGCTCTCATAATTGAGATACTGTATAAAAACGGACCAGTAAGGAAACATACCAGGTGCTGAAACAGCATTGTTATTACCATCACTGCTGTTTTTGCTTCTGGGAGGGGTTAAGACTGAGACAGACATCCTTAATCGTTTCCCTCAGACCAGGAGCCAATGTCAGGGCAGGGGTTAATGAACTAGAATCAATACAGAAATAATCTAATTTTTACTTCTACGCCCTTTCCAGAGGATTCTACTTCTCTCGCACCTCAGGAGGAGCTAGGAACTTCTAAAAGCTTGCTACCTGCTCCCCAATCTTAAATGATATATTCTATGTAAAAATGCTTGTGGTTGCTGAAATATACAAGGTAATTTCTTGCTCCAATGCCTGTGAACATGTTATACCCTCAGCCCAGTAAAAGGAGGAATTTCATTCCATACAGATTCATATCTAGCTTTCGAAATTTGGGTCAGTAATCACCTTGTCCAAATGATGAGCTCTGCCTTTTAGATTTTAATATATGAGCTATGTTTCTCTGTACTGGATCACTTCCATGTTATTTATTTATTTGATATTTACTATTTATTTTTACATCTTTATTGGAGAATAATTGCTTTACAATGCTGTGTTAGTTTCTGCTTTATAACAAAGTGAATCAGTTATACCTATACGTATGTTCCCATCTCTTCCCTCTTGCGTCTCCCTCCCTCCCACCCTCCCTATCCCACCCCTCCCAGAGGTCAAAAAGCACCCAGCTGATCTCCCTGTGCTATGCGGCTGCTTCCCACTAGCTGTCTACCTTAAGTTTGGTAGTGTATATATGTCCATGCCTCTCTCTCGCTTTGTCACAGCTTACCCTTCCCCCTCCACATATCCTCAAGTCGGTTCTCTAGTAGGTCTGTGTCTTTATTCCTGTCTTAATCCTAGGTTCTCCATGACATTTTTTCTTAAATTCCATATATGTGTGTTAGCATACGGTATTTGTCTTTCTCTTTCTGACATACTTCACTCTGTATGACAGACTCTAGGTCTACCCACCTCATTACAAATAGCTCAATTTCGTTTCTTTTTATGGCTGAGTAATATTCCATTGTATATATGTGCCACATCTTCTTTATCCATTCATCCGATGATGAGCACTTAGGTTGTTTCCATCTCCGGGCTATTGTAAATAGAGCTGCAATGAATATTTTGGTACATGACTCTTTTTGAATTTTGGTTTTCTCAGGGTATATGCCCAGTGGTGGGATTGCTGGGTCATATGGTAGTTCTATTTGTAGTTTTTTAAGGAACCTCCATACTGTTCTCCATAGTAGCTGTACCAATTCACATTCCCACCAGCAGTGCAAGTGTGTTCCCTTTTCTCCACACCCTCTCCAGCATTTATTGTTTCTAGATTTTTTGATGATGGCCATTCTGACTGGTGTGAGATGATATCTCATTGTAGTTTTGATTTGCATTTCTCTAATGATTAATGATGTTGAGCATTCTTTCATGTGTTTGTTGGCAGTCTGTATATCTTCTTTGGAGAAATGTCTACTTAGGTCTTCTGCCCATTTTTGGATTGGGTTGTTTGTTTTTTTTGCTATTGAGCTGTATGGGCTGCTTGTAAATTTTGCAGATTAATCCTTTGTCAGTTGCTTCACTTGCAACTATTTTCTCCCATTCTGAGGGTTGTCTTTTGGTCTTGTTTATGGTTTCTTTTGCTGTGCAAAAGCTTTGACGTTTCATTGGGTCCCATTTGTTTATTTTTGTTTTTATTTCCATTTCTCTAGGAGGTGGGTCAAAAAGGATCTTGCTGTGACTTATCTCATAGAGTGTTCTGCCTATGTTTTCCTTTGAGAGTTTGATAGTTTCTGGCCTTACATTTAGGTTTTTAATCCATTTTGAGTTTATTTTTGTGTATGGTGTTTGGGAGTGTTCTAATTTCATTCTTTTACATGTACCTGTCCAGTTTTCCCAGCACCACTTATTGAAGAGGCTGTCCTTTCTCCACTGTACATTCCTGCCTCGTTTATCAAAGATAAGGTGACCATGTGTGCACAGGTTTATCTCTGGGCTTTCTATCCTGTTCCATTGATCTATATTTCTGTTTTTGTGCCAGTACCATAGTGTCTTGATTACTGTACCTTCGTAGTATAGTCTGAAGTCAGGGAGCCTGATTGCTCCAGCTCCGTTTTTCGTTCTCAAGATTGCTTTGGCTATTCGGGGTCTTTTGTGTTTCCATACAAATTGTGAAAGTTTTTGTTCTAGTTCTGTGAAAAATGCCATTGGTAGTTTGATAGGGATTGCATTGAATCTGTAGATTGCTTTGGGTAGTAGAGTCATTTTCACAATGTTGATTCTTCCAATCCAAGAACATGGTATATCTCTCCATCTATTTGTATCGTCTTTAATTTCTTTCATCAGTGTCTTATAATTTTCTGCATACAGGTCTTTTGTCTCCATAGGTAGGTTTATTCCTAGATATTTTATTCTTTTGTTGCAAGGGTAAATGCTAGTGTTTTCTTGATTTCACTCTCAGATTTTTCATCATTAGTGTATAGGAATGCCAGAGATTTCTGTGCATTAATTTTGTATCCTGCTACTTTGCCAACTTCATTGATTAGCTCCAGTAGTTTTCTGGTGGCATCTTTAGGATTCTCTATGTATAGTATCATGTCATCTGCAAACAGTGACAGCTTTACTTCTCCTTTTCCGATTTGGTTTCCTTTTCTTTTCTGATTGCAGTGGCTAAAACTTCCAAAACTATGTTGAATAAGAGGGGTGAGAGGTGAGCAACCTTGTCTTGTTCCTGATCTTAGTGGAAATGCTTTCAGCTTTTCACCATTGAGGATGATGTTGGCTGTGGGTTTGTCATATATGGCCTTTATTATGTTGAGGTAAGTTCCCTCTGTGCCTACTTTCTGGAGGGTTTTTATCATAAATGGGTGTTGAATTTTGTCGAAAGCTTTCTCTGCCTCTATTGAGATGACCATATGGTTTTTCTCCTTCAGTTTGTTAATATGGTGTATCACATTGATTGATTTGTGTATACTGAAGAATCCTTGCATTCCTGGAATAAACCACCCTTGATCGTAGTGTATGATCCTTTCAATGTGCTGTTGGATTCTCTTTGCTAGTATTTTGTTGAGGTTTTTTGCATCTATATTCATCAGTGATATTGGCTTGTAGTTTTCTTTCTTTGTGACACCCTTGTCTGGTTTAGGTATCAGGGTGATGGTGGCCTCATAGAATGAGTTTGGGAGTGTTCCTCCCTCTGCTATATTTTGGAAGACTTTGAGAAGGGTAGGTTTTAGCTCTTCTCTAAATGTTTGATAGAATTCGCCTGTGAAGACATCTGGTCCTGGGCTTTTGTTTGTTGGAAGATTTTTAATCACAGTTTCAATTTCAGTGCTTGTGATTGGTCTGTTCATATTTTCTATTTCTTCCTGATTCAGTCTTGGCAGGTTGTGCATTTCTAAGAATTTGTCCATTTCTTCCAAGTTGTCCATTTTATTGGCATAGAGTTGCTTGTAGTAACTCATGATCCTTTGTATTTCTGCGATGTTGGTTGTTACTTCTCCTTTTTCATTTCTAATTCTATTGATTTGAGTCTTCTCCCTTTTTTTCTTGATGAGTCTGGCTAATGGTTTTTCAATATTGTTTATCTTCTCAAAGAACCAGCTTTTAGTTTTATTGATCTTTGCTATCATTTCCTTCATTTCTTTTTCATTTATTTCTGATCTGATCTTTATGATTTCTTTCCTTCTGCTAACTTTGGGGTTTCTTGGTTCTTCTTTCTCTAATTGCTTTAGGTGCAAGGTTAGGTTGTTTATTTGAGATTTTTCCTGTTTCTTAAGGTAGGATTGTATTGCTATAACCTTCCCTCTTAGAACTGCTTTTGCTGCATCCCGTAGCTTTTGGGTCGTCGTGTCTCCATTGTCATTTGTTTCTAAGTAGTTTTTGATTTCTTCAGTGATCACTTCGTTATAAAGTAGTGTATTGTTTAGCCTTCATGTATTTGTATTTTTTACAAATCTTTTCCTGTGATTGATATCTAGCCTCATAGCATTGTGGTCGGAAAAGATACTTGATACAATTTCAATTTTCTTAAATTTACCAAGGCTTGATATGTGACCCAAGATATGATCTATCCTGGAGAATGTTCCATGAGCACTTGAGAAAAATGTGTATTCTTTTGTTTTTGGATGGAATGTCCTATAAATATCAATTAAGTCCATCTTGTTTAATGTATCATTTAAAACTTGTGTTTCCTTATTTATTTTCATTTTGGATGATCTGTCCATTGGTGAAAGTGGGGCGTTAATGTCCCCTACTATGAATGTGTTACTGTAGATTTCCCCTTTTATGGCTGTTAGTATTTGCCTTATGTATTGAGGTGCTATGTTTGGTGCATAAATATTTACAGTTGTTATATCTTCTTGGATCGATCCCTTGATCATTATGTAGTGTCCTTCTTTGTCTCTTCTAATAGTCTTTATTATAAAGTCTACTTTGTCTAATATGAGAATTGCTACTCCAGCTTTCTTTTGGTTTCCATTACATGGAATATCTTTTTCCATCCCCTCACATTCAGTCTGTATGTGTCTCTAGGTCTGAAGTGGGTCTCTTCTAGACAGCATATATATGGGTTTGTTTTAGTATCCATTGAGCCAGTCTGTGTCTTTTGGTGGGAGCATTTAATCCATTTACATTTAAGGTAATTATTGATATGTATGTTCCTATTCCCATTTTCTTAATTGTTTTGGGTTTGTTATTGTAGTTCTTCACCTTCTCTTGTGTTTCTTGCCTAGAGAAGATCCTTTAGCATTTGTTGTAAAGCTGGTTTGGGGGTGCTGAACTCTCTAAGCTTTTGCTTGTCTGTGAAGGTTTTAATTTCTCCATCAAATCTGAATGAGATCCTTGCTGGGTAGAGTAATCTTGCTTGTAGGTTTCTCTCCTTCATCACTTTAAATGTATGTCCTGCCACTCTCTTCTTGCTTTCAGAGTTTCTACTGAAAGGTCAGCTGTTAACCTTATGGGGATTCCCTTGCGTGTTATTTGTTGTTTTTCCCTTGCTGCTTTTAATATGTTTTCTTTGTATTTAATTTTTGACAGTTTGATTAATATGTGTCTTGGCGTGTTTCTCCTTGGATTTATCCTGTATGAGACTCTCTGTGCTTCCTGGACTTGATTAACTATTTCTTTTCACATATTAGGGAATTTTTCAACTATAATCTCTTCAAATATTTTCTCAGTCCGTTTCTTTTTCTCTTCTTCTTCTGGAACCCCTATAATTCGAATGTTGGTGCGTTTAATGTTGTCCCAGAGGTCTCTGAAACTGTCCTCAGTTTTTTTTCATTCTTTTTTCTTTATTCTGCTCTGCAGTAGTTATTTCCACTATTTTATCTTCCAGGTCACTTATCCATTCTTCTGCCTCAGTTATTCTGCTATTGATCCCTTCTAGAGTATTTTTAATTTCATTTATTGTGTTGTTCATCGTTGCTTGTTTCATCTTCAGTTCTTATACATCCTTGTTATATGTTTCTTGCATTTTCTCTATTCTATTTCCAAGATTTTGGATCATCTTTACTATCATTATTCTGAATTCTTTTTCAGGTAGACTGCCTATTTCCTCTTCATTTGTTAGGTCTGGTGGGTTTTTATCTTGCTCCTTCATCTGCTGTGTGATTTTCTGTCTTCTCATTTTGCTTATCTTACTGTGTTTGGGGTCTCCTTTTTGCAGGCTGCAGGTTTGTAGTTCCCGTTGTTTTTGGTGTCTGTCCCCAGTGGCTAAAGTTGGTTCAGTGGCTTGTGTTGGCTTCCTGGTGGAGGGGACTAGTGCCTGTGTTCTGCTGGATGAGGCTGGATCTTGTCTTTCTGGTGGGCAGGTCCACGTCTGGTGGTGTGTTTTGGGGTGTCTCTGGACTTATTATGATTTTCGGCAGCCTCTCTGCTAATGGGTGGGGTTGTGTTCCTGTCTTGCTAGTTGTTTGGCATAGGGTGTCCAGCACTGTAGTTTGCTGGTCGTTGAGTGAAGCTGGGTGTTGGTGTTGAGATGGAGATCTCTGGGAGATTTTCGCCATTTGATATTACGTGGAGCTGGGAGGTCTCTTGTGGACCAGTGTCCTGAAGTTGGCTCTCCCACCTCAGAGGCACAGCACTGACTCCTGGCTGCAGCACCAAGAGCCTTTCATCCACACGGCTCAGAATAAAAGGGAGAAAAAGTAGAAAGTAAGAAAGAAAAGAAAATAAAGTTATTAAAATAAAAAATAATAATTAACAAAAATATATTTTTAAAGATAAAGAAAAAAAAGGACGGATAGAACCCTAGGACAAATGGTGAAAGCAAAGCTATACAGACAAAATCTCACCCAGAAGCATACACACACGCTGACAAAAAGAGGAAAAGGGGAAAAACTAATAAATCTTGCTGTCAAAGTCCACCTCCTCAATTTGGGATGATTCGTTGTCTATTCAGGTATTCCACAGATGCAGGGTACATCAAGTTGACGGTGGAGATTTAATGCGCTGCTCCTGAGGCTGCTGGGAGAGATTTCCCTTTCTCTTCTTTGTTCGCGCAGCTCCCGGGGCTCAGTTTTGAATTTGGCCCCGCCTCTGCGTGTAGGTCGCCGGAGGACGTCTGTTCTTCGCTCAGACAAGACGGGGTTAAAGGAGCAGCTGCTTCAGGGGCTCTGGCTCGCTCAGGCCGTGGGAAGGGAAGGGTACGGATGCAGGAAGAGCCTGCGGCGGCAGAGGCCGGCGATAGGTTGCATCAGCCTGAGGCGTGCCGTGCGTTCTCCTGGGGAAGTTGTCCCTGAATCCCGGGACCCTGGCAATGGCGGGCTACACAGGCTCCCGGGAGGGGAGGTGTGGAGAGTGACCTGTTCTCGAACCCAGGCTTCTTGGTGGTGCCAGCAGCAGCCTTAGCGTCTCATGCCCGTCCCTGGAGCTCCTTTAAGCAGCGCTCTTAATCCCCTCTCCTCGCGCACCAGGAAACAAAGAGGGAAGAAAATGTCTCTTGCCTCTTCGGCAGCTCCAGACTTTTCCCCGGACTCCCTCCCGGACTAGCCGTGGTGCAGTAACACCCTGCTGGCTGTGTTCACGCCGCCAACCCCAGTCCTCTCCCTGTGCTCCAACCGAAGCCCGAGCCTCAGCTCCCAGACCCGCACCCCCCCGGCGCGTGAGCAGACAAGCCTCTCTGGCTGGTGAGTGCCAGTCGGCACCGATCCTCTGTGCAGGAATCTCTCTGCTTTGCCCTCCGCACCCCTGTTGCTGCGCTCTCCTCCACGACGCCGAAGCTTTGCCCCTTGGCCACCCACAGTCTCCACCCGCAAAGGGGCTTCCTAGTGTGTGGAAACCTTTCCTCCTTCACAGCTCCCTCCCACTAGTGCAGGTCCTGTCCCTATCCTTTTGTCTCTGTTTATTCTTTTTTCTTTTGCCCTACCCAGGTACGTGGGGAGTTTCTTGCCTTTTGGGAGGTCTGAGGTCTTCTGTCAGCATTCAGTAGGTGTTCTGTAGGAGTTGTTCCACGTGTAGATGTATTTCTGATGTATTTGTGGGGAGGAAGGTGATCTCTGCGTCTTACTCTTCCGCCATCTTCCCCCTCTCCCCCTCTTGCATGTTATTTAGAAATAAGTATTCAATAAATCAGTGCATTTAAATTGAAGGCTAAAATAAGGCTTCTCTCCTTAACTTGATTTTATGGACCAAATCAAAACAACCTCGCAATTGATGCAGAGGTATGAGATGTGCAGAAGAGCATTAGAAATTAACTTTCTTCACTTTAAATATATATTAAATCAGATGTGTATTCAGCCTTGGAAGCAGAGGTGAATCAGAAGCAAACATTATCTGTGCTCATTCTAACACTGTCCAGGAGAGGGCATCCTGGCACAAGCATGAGATACCAATGGCTGACTGGGCTCTACAGAACAAAGGAAAGCATCAAGCTTGGTGTCAATAAATATCTTAATCCTTCCTTTGTGCCAATTCAGGGTTAATTAGATAAGACAAACCTATCTTGCAACCTAGCTTCCGATGTAGGTCAGTCAAAGCTGAAGAGAATGTGCTGCTTCAGGCCAACATAATGATACCAGCAACCCCAAATATGCAGCTCCATTTCTGTTTATAAATTGAATACTGCATTTCTGTTTTATAACCTTACCAATGAGTTGTTACTCTTGCTCTGAAATAAGCCAGTGTTCATGCACAACTCTGGTGTATGAACAGAACCCTGAGCTTGTTAGACCAGGGAATGAAATGATTATAAGGGAAAAAATACTTGAGTGAAATGAAAATTCATCTTCTCTGAAGCTAGAAGATTAATTCTCATTCAAAATAGGAATACTGATGCTCAGTATAGGTAAAGCATTTTTTTCAAATTCATGGCTTACAAGTGTTAGAGCTGGGGTATTGAATCAAACCTGAACTCATCCTTTGTTTGAGGGAAGTGGTACACCACAGTGGTTAAGAGCATAGACATGAGCCCACATCTGTCTGCTTCTAACTGCTAGTACTGACACTAGACATGTGTCCTGGACCAAGTTATTCCTATACCTGTATTCTTTATCTTCTTGATACCCACCCCTGAGTTTCGCCACTTTTGTGAGCTTTCCCACATTCTTTAGCCCTGTATCTGGCTCCCTGTATTAATAATGAATTCCCTGTACCTCCTTCATCCTACCCATAAATTTTCTCTGAGCCTGAACCCATCCAATCCCTAGCCTCCCCATATCCACTCTTATGTAGGGTATTGATAGTCTACTCCTTTCTGTGTTTTCCACACATGGGAGGATTTTGTTAGAACCTAAAACAACCATGTATATACAATTAGATGGGAATCCCCTTGTGATATACATCCTCATAGATATTCGTATTTGGCTAGATACCACTTGGAAATGTCAGTTAATTTGTGTGTCAGAATGACCTGGCAAGTGTTAGGTTGTATTATCCTAATTTAAAAATACCTTCTATTCTTAGCCATTGAATGAAATCCTTATCCCAGCATCACCAAGTACTCCTCTTGTCTTATGTTCTCATCCCCTTGTTGCCTTGTGCTGCTATACTTTGGTTCCTCGGCTATCATCTCCTGAAGCTTTTTCCTTTTCACTAAAAGGAAATGTATAACAATACAATAGGTAGCTAATGCTCAAAGGACCCCAACTCCCCCGTGGCTTTCAGGTAAGTTTTTATTTTTCTTCTTTTTTTAAACATCTTTATTAGAGTATACTTGCTTTAAAATGGTGTGTCAGTTTCTGCTTTATAACAAAGTGAATCAGTTATACATATACATATGTCCCCATATCTGTTCCCTCTTGCATCTCTCTCCCTCCCACCCTCCCTATCCCACCCCTCTAGTTGGTCACAAAACACCGAGCTGATCTCCCTGTGCTGTGCAGCTGCTTCCCACTAGCTACCTTTTTTACGTTTGGTAGTGTATATATGTCCTTGCTACTCTCTCAGTTTGTCCCAGCTTACCCTTCCCCCTCCCCATATCCTCACGTCCATTCTCTAGTAGGTCTGCATCTTTATTCCCATCTTGCCCCTAGGTTCTTCTCACCATTTTCTTTTCTTTTTTAATTCCATATATATGTGTTAGCATACAGTATTTGTTTTTCTCTTTCTGACTTACTTCACTCTGTATGACAGTCTCTAGGTCCATCCTCCTCACTAAAAATAACTCAGTTTTATTTCTTTTTATGGCTGAGTAATATTCCATTGTATATATGTGCCACATCTTCTTTATCCATTCATCTGTTGATGAACACTTAGGTTGCGTCCACGTCCTGGCTATTGTAAATAGAGCTGCAGTGAACATTTTGGTACGTGACTCTTTGAATTATGGTTTTCTCAGGGTATATGCCCACTAGTCGGATTGCCGGCTCATATGGTAGTTCTATTTTTAATTTTTTAAGGAACCTCCATAGTGGCTGTATCCATTTACATTCCCACCAACAGTGCAAGAGGGCTCCCTTTTCTCCACACCCTCTCCAGCATTTATTGTTTGTAGATTTTTTGTTGGCCATTCTGACTGGTGTGAGATGATATCTCATTGTAGTTTTGATGTGCATTTCTCTAATGATTAATGATGTTGAGCATTCTTTCATTTGTTTGTTTGCAATCTGTATATCTTCTTTGGAGAAATGTCTAGGTCTTCTGCCCATTTTTGGATTGGGTTGTTTGTTTTTTCGATTTTGAGCTGCATGAATTGCTTGTATGTTTTGGAGATTAATCCTTTGTCAGTTGCTTCATTTGCAAATATTTTCTCCCATTCTGTGGGTTGTTTTTTGGTGTTGTTTATGGTTTCCTTTGCTGTGGAAAAGCTTTGAAGTTTCATTAGGTGCCATTTGTTTATTTTTGTTTTTATTTCCATTCCTCTAGGAGGTGGGTCAAAAAGGATCTTGCTGTGATTTATCTCAGAGTGTTCTGCCTATGTTTTCCTCTAAAAGTTTGATATCTTCTGGCCTTACATTTAGGTCTTTAAACCATTTTGAGTTTATTTTTGTGTATGGTGTTAGGGACTGTTCTAATTTCATTCTTTTACATGTAGCTGTCCAGTTTTCCCAGCCAGGTAAGGATTTTCGACGATTAAAATTTAGGGTAAATATCTTAAATGCATGATCAGCTCAGGGGTTCTTCTGATTGGTTGGGTCTTAAGCAACAAAGAGAGATTTCTGGCATCTTGGTCATCACTCTTCTGGTTTCAACTGTCTGGGTCTCCCTGACTGTGGTCAGCACTTTCCATCCCATGGAGTCCTTATTTCTGTAAAAACAACTCAAGGATATGCACCACATTGTTATCTATATCCGCTGGGGAGAAACTAGGAGTCCTGTGACTGTTTTATGGCTGAACTGTTGTTCAAGCTATTATTACTTCTCTTGCTTGACTTCTTTTTCTTTGTTTCTGCATTTTCTCACTTGTCCAATTTTTAACTGCTCAAGTCTGCTTTTTGAAGCTTGGAAGGCCTAGGAGACCAAAGATTTTTCTACAAATGAGAAACGGGATGCAGAGGGCCTTATACCCAGGAAGGCCCCATAGGGATCTACTTGGTTTCATTCCCCTCCTTTCTTCCATATTCCTCAATCAGGAGGGGAACAGGGGTGATGACGGTTCTGGCTAATTCCTGCTGAGTGTGGTTGATGATGTTAGCCTTTCAGGATTAGAGGAGAGAAAGACTATCATTTCAAAGAATTCCTGAGTCCCAGACCTAATATCAGTATTTTGTATTATGAACACACTACATCCCTCTTTGCTTTGTCACAGCACGTAGACAAACATTTGAGAATTAACAGATTACAATAAGAATGATGATCAAAATGCAATCTTGTAGCAATCCCCGAAAGAGTCCTTTTTTTCCCGGACGGCAACCAGGAAAATAAGTCCTGGAACAGGTCCTCTTTACCTGCATCCTGCAACCAAGTAGCCTTTTGACATATGTTTCAATTTCTCTAGAGGTATTTATATCATTCAGCATATGGTATGAGCCCCTACACATACTCTCATTTTGCCACTAAGAAATCAAGGGCTACTCTATAATTGAGGACCACTCAAGTCATTGGATCCAAAGATGTTTATTGGACCACAGTACTTTTAGCCATGTCCTCGGCAGTTTGTCCAATTGTGGCAACGTTATGAATCATATCTATATTGACACACTCTAACCTTGGTATGAAGATACCAAGAATACTTTATCTTATATTGTCCTCATACCCTGCCAACATCTCTCTAAAGGTTAGGGTTTGATTTAGGGAGGGAAGTGATGTTCTCTGGGCTGTGCATGGAAAGAGGGGATATAAAGTGTCCCAGCAGGCATGACCCTTCAATTTGCTAGCTATCTAAGCAATGTGCCCATCCTCATGTTGGTGAGTCACTCGCTATACAACAAATATATCCTGGAGTAGCACCAGCTTTACCTCCCAGGTAGTCATTGATGCTTTCACTTTTGGGGAGTTCAGAAATTACATTATCAAGCCAGAGGCGAGAGCCATTGCAAGACTTCCATAGTTTGTTTGCATGATATCTAACTTGTTTGGCTCTCCAGAATGGATGTTATTTTTAGCCCTTACACATTTGTCAATTGTACATTTCAGGTGATTTGGGGGCATCACATTTTCTCATGAGAAATGCAAGGGACTGCAATGGACCAATAGTAACTTTCCCTGAAATGGAAGCCACCTCAAACAGAATGAAGCAAGGGATTGGAATATTTTGAGGTCCCCTAAATCTCTGGATTTGGAATGTGATGTTTGAAGGAAAAAGATTATAGGCAGTCATGGGGTCCAGTACAATATCAAAATCAATTATCAGGACCATTGAAGGGAGATTTTGTTCATGAATAGTTTGAGAGATGATATGGTATATCCAACAACCACTTAAATTTTCACCTCTGGCTATACTCTGAGACAACATAATTATTTTCTTTCTAGGAGGCAGCAGACACCAGTGAGATGATAATTACAAGAGCCATCAGTATACTCAGGGCCAACAGCTTATGGGAAAACACTGGTGACCCTAACCTTTGGTACTAACCCCATTATTACAAGGATTAAGTTAGAATAGGGTTAAGTATCTCCTATTAATATCATGACAAATAACAAGTTTTCCTACCGTACACTCAGCTAAATGGTTAAATCAGGAAGCAAGCAAAGGGACATAAGCAAATAATCAGAAAAATACTCCAACCAATTATAAATATTATTATGAATTGGTATGAGTCATTCATTACTTATCTAAGATACTTTCTTTGATTTTAACCAGAGCCCCCAGTTCAGACTTGCAGAAGAACTGACTTTCTGCTAGGGCTGTAGATGTCTTATTTTTTTTTTTTTTTGTAAATGGGGATGACTGTAGATGTATAGTCAAGTCAGGAGGCAGCTTCACTGATGTGATGGATCCACAGCTTGACTCCTGTTAATTTAATAGAAGTGAACCAGGTTATTTGCAGAACCTGGTAAGGCCCCACCCACCAGGTCTGGAGTTGGTTCTCCAGGTGTGCATCCTTCCAAGTTTTTAGGAATACCCAGTCTCCAGGTCTAATATGGTGGAGGGTAACGTTTGTCGAAAAATAGATTAGTAGCAAATTTATTAATAACACTTAAAAATAATAAGAATGTTTGTACATAACATAGTGTCTAGTTATTTTACCTTTTGATCAGGTATCTGTCTACCTACCCACTCAGAATAGAGGATAGGCCTCCTACACAGTACTCAATTGGAACCTGCTTCTAGGGGCCACTCTAATTCTAAGCAGTGCAAACAGGAATACTCTATCCCATTTTAAGTTAGGTTCGCAACAGATTTTAGCTGTAGTTCTTTTTAAAGTATCATTCATCTTTTCCATCTTTCCAGTTGATTGAAGCCTCCAAGATTCATGCAAATCCCATTTTATTCCAAGTTGTTTAGATACCTCCTGAGTAACATTAGCAATAAAGGTGCCTCTGCTGGCACTCTGAATTTAGCTGGGTAGCCCAAATCTAGGAATTATCTCCTTAAGCAAACATTTACTACAGCTGAAACTTTTTCAGTCTGGCAAGGGCATGTTTCTACCCAACCTGTAAAGGTGTCTACCATCACCAGCAGGTAGCAAAACTTTCCTTTTGCTTTGGGCAGGACTGTAAAGTCTATTTGCCAGTCTTCTCCCAGGCTTTCCCCTCTGGCTTGGACTTCAATGTGGGCTAGGGGAGGCCCAGTCTTGGAATTATTTTTAACACAAATCATACATTTTCATGTGATTCTTTGAATTGTCCTCTGCATGTTTAGTCCTTTGAGGTGGTCCTGTATCCACTGGAGGGTGGCATCACGCCCATACTGGTTGCCCTGGTGTATTGATCCAATTATTTCCTCCATTAGATGTTCAGGAATTAAAACCATTCCTTAGTCTTTCACCAGCCAAGCCCCAGATTCTAGATTAGTAGCATCAAACCCCCATTCTTGTGAAATTTTAAGGTCCTCAGGTGCATTTAGCATTTCAGGCTAAATTGGGTCAGATGTATACTTGGGATCAGAGCCATAACTGGAGGCGTTTTTGTCCTGGAAGTTGCTTTAGCAGCTTGGTCAGCTTTTTTTCCTTTTGAAACTAGTCAGATCTCTGATGTCTCAGGCAATGCATAATTGCCACCTCCTTTGGCTTGAGCACTTCATCTAGCAGTTTCAAAACATCTGGCACATGTTGGATTTCTTTTCAGAGGTGAGCAGTCCTCTCTTTCCAAATTGCCCCATGTGCATGCATAACCAAAAAGGAGTATTTTGAGTCCGTATAGATGTTAACTTTCTTACTTTCGCCGAGATGTAAAAAATAGAGTGAGGGTGATCATTTCAGCCTTCTGAGCCAAGGTACCTGCTAGCAAAGCTTCTGCTTCTAGGATCTCTTGTGAGCTTACCACCACATATCTAGCCATCTTGTTTCCATGGTCCTTGAATACTTCCATCATAGTCTATCTCCAAGTCCAGATCTCCAAAGGGAACATCAGCCAGGTCCAGGTGGCTAGAGTATACCTGCTCAGTGATCTGCAAATAATCATGCATGGCCCCTCCAAAGGAGTGGGGAAAGACATGGCTGGGTTGAAAGAGGGCACAGTCTTTAGAGTCACATTTGGACTATCAAGCAAAATTGCCATATATCTTCCTAAGCAGCCTGAAGTAAGCCAGTATCCACACTTTTGTTCCCAAAGTGGCAATACACAGTGGGATGTATTCACCATGGTTGACTTTCCTAGAATAAATTTCTCTGCCTTTGCAACAAATCACAAGTAGCAGCTATGGCTCTCAAACATGTTGGCCATCCTGAGTTACAATGCCCAAAGTCTTTGACAAATAGTTTCCTGGGTGTTTTGTATTCCCCAGATTCTGGGTCAGTGCCCCCAGCCCCACTCCTTGCCTCTCAAGGACAAAGAGATCAAATGGCTCTTTCAAATCTGTCAACCCCATAAAAGGAGCAGTCGTACTTTTTTCCTTAATTGTCTGGAAGGCCTTTTGACATTCTCTCTCTTCTAAGGGATCACAGTCAGCCTCTTTTAGGGCCTCATACAGTTAGCTCTTAGCCCAAAGTTTGCAATCCAAATGTGGAAGAATCCTGCCATTCCCAGAAACCCACAAAACTGTCTTTTGGTGGTGGGCAGTGCCACTCTGGCTACTGCCTCACTGTGATCTGGAAGCAAATTCCTTTGGCCCCTTTTCAGCTCAAATCCAAGGTATTTCAGCACAGTTTGGGACATCTGGGCCTGTTTTTGAGACTTTATAACCTCATTCGGCCAGAAAGTTCAAAGTAGTCACAGTGTTTTTGAGTTCTCCTTCATCGTCCTAGCGATTAAGGAAGCAGCACTTGCTCCTATAGCTGGAGCTCTTAAATCCTTAGCCAGCAGGTCCTCAAATATTGTGGGGGAGTTTTTAAATCCTTGAGGATGCAATACTGTCAAACTGGATTCAAAAACATAATTCTTGAGACTCAGGATTCAAATGGATACAGAAAAATGTTTCTAAGTCTAGCACCGTGAACTGATGGAAGTCTCTAGATAAGGTAGTCTGCAGGTTAAACATCTTCCACTATCTAATGTATGGCTCTTAGGTCCTGAACAAACCAGTACTCCTCAGTGTCGAGCTTTTTAACAGGCAGGATGGGAGTATTATATGGTGACTGACAAGGGAGAATAAGCTGGTATTCAAAAAAGGCAGTTATCAAAGGCTGGATACCTGTTTTGCTTGCACCTTTCAGGCATATCGCCTTAAGCTCGGAGTTTTGAGTATCCAGCTTCGGCGTCATCTTTACTGGTCCAGTAGTCCTGGCTCTTCCTGAGCCTCCATCAGCCCATGATCCCAAACAAAGATGTCTTCAGGAATGCTGTTGGTGGACTCCTCCATTCCTTGACAGAGGGCCACCTGCAAGGCACAGGATACCATGATTTCCAGTCATCCAGGTGTGAAAGCCACTGTAGCATCCAATTTAGTTAACAAATCTCACCCCAGCCGTGGGACCGGGCACTCTGCCATGCAAACAAACTGTCTTTTAAGTTGGTGGCCCCAATCTGACAGGCTAGGGACTGCAATAGGTTTTGGAGAAGCTTTTTGGAGACTCTCTACACCATTTTGCCTTTTGGGGTTAACTTAATCGAGTGTTCAAAAAATGAGTGGCTCCAGGATCAATCAGAAAGTCTGTTTCCCACCAAAAGGTTTACCTGGGGCTCCTGGTGGGAAAGGGAGATGGAGCCTGTTTCCCCTGAAAGACTCCCCAGGCTCCCTCAATTCTTCATCACCTTTGGTTATCTCTGGCATGAACAATGCTTTCTCATCCTCTTCCAGTTTCTTTTCTAGGCCAATGGGAGAAAAATTGCCCTAGCTTTCTTGCTTACAATAGGCATTATTGGGGACTCATCTTAACATGTCCCTTTTTGGGGTCTCCCTTCTGTGGGCCATCCTTCACTCCCTTGGGCCCTGGGAATCTTACCCTCTCCTCAGATTTCTTGTTCCCTTTTTCTTCAGAATGCCACCACCAAAAGGGACACCTGCTGCTTCATTTTTCAGGTCTTTTTGGTCTTGTGTTTTTTTCAAAAACTTTGAATACCAGTTCTACCAAATGAGATATTCGGAGATCCAAAACAACTTCTCTCTTCAACTCTTCCTGGGTATCTGGGGCTCTCTGAGACACAAAAGGTCTGATTACTTGAAATTCTTCAGATTATGTTGATTCACATTTGTATATTGCAATATGCCTTGTATTCTCTCAAATCTGAGGGATTTTTCTGGTGGCCATGGGCACACTCCTTACACCTTATTAAAACTTCTGCTTCAGCACTCCCTTTCAGAGCCCTACCAGGATGCACTCTCCATAATGCTCAATTCAAGCTTTATCTTCTAGGTCATTCATGTTCCACCCTGGATCTGTGATGGGGATTGCATTTGCTGCTGGTGCTTGGGTAGGATTGCCAGGACAGCAACATGCAGTGTATCTGCCTCTTCTCTAGCTTTTTCTGGCACCATCCTCCTCTCTTCCTCAATGAACAGGGTAGTTAGTACACTTTGAACATCGACCCAACTTGAGTTGTGGGTAGTAGAGATGGAGAATAAATTTTCCATCCTTGACCACTGGTCATCCCAATAAATTGGCATATTTTTCCAACTGAGTAAGTCTGAGGTGAAAAGGGAGAGTGAAAAATAAAGGGGCGGGTTAGAAGAGTACATCCACACAAATCCTGCTGCCTGATCTTGGGCATTTATTCTTCCAGTGGGAATTGCCCTGCCTGAACAAGAGTGGCTCCCTGGCCAAATTGGGTGCCCTTTTGTCACGTACAGGAGGGAGAGATCATCCCTGTTTCCTGCAGGTTGTTTCCTCCTCCTTCGGCTCCCACCAGAGTTGGTAGGAGTGTGTCAGCTGCTATGGGATCAAGGTCCCTAGCCCCTGCTTCACTATTCTGCCCTCCATGCAACAGTGGGAGTGCTGTAGGAGCATTTATTTGTTGAATTTATTCATCTCTCAATTCCTGAGTATTGGGTAAAACTTTTAATATCTCCTTATTGGAGGGAACTTTTTGTATCATAATTGTACGCATGTTACATTTTCTCTGAATAGTCTCACTTTGATACAACATCATAAAAGCCTGTACAAAAGGAACTTCACCCCATTTTCCTTCCCTCTCACAAAACAGTTCTACTTGGACGATGGTATTACAATTTAGAGAGCCATTAGGGAGGCACTGTTCTCCAGATCCTAAGGAACACTGAGGCCCAGCAATGTTTGAAGAGAACACCATTTTATTTCTTTTCATAGGTGCATAACTAAAATTCTCAATTCTTCAAAATACACCCTGGGGAGCTACAAGATGGAACAGAGGTCTGAGTACTCATTTTTAGTTGTTCACGGCTGATGCTGTCAAATATCAAGCAAGCAAGCAAATACAATGAGGTCTCTCAGGGTTACAGATTGCTTAGTGCAGTAGGGAATAATCCCAGCAAAATCAGTGTCCCATCACAGACACAGCCAAGTGACTAAGAGAAAAATACCTGGTGCCAGTGCCTGTGAGCTCTACTACTTACCAGAGGCATGTCAACCAGCAAGTTTCCTTCACCACAAAATCAAAAGCATCATGGGCCAATGATGTCTGGTGGCAGCAAGCACTTGGAAATGTCCATGAGACAAAGATGCTCGTGCATCTTCTGGACAGAACCTGAGAACCACCACTAGCCAGGGGCCAATTGCCATAAGCAAGATCCCTACTCAGGACTGTAGTCCTTTTGTGGTCACTGAAGTTGTTACCAAACCAAATTTGGTTTCACTCACCTGACACACAGCAAAGCCAACCTACTGATGCTGGGTGGTGATGAAGGAAACTATAGTGTTTATCTGCAGAGCACCAAGCAAGGAGAATAAGCAGCTAATGCTCAAAGGCCCCAATCTCTCCAGTAGCTTTCAGGCAAGGGCTTTTAAAGACTAAAATTAAGGGTAAGGGTCTCAAGTGCATGATCAGCTCATGGGTTCATCTGGTTAGTTGGGTCTTAAGCAAAAAGTAGATATTTGTGGCATTTTGGTCATCACTCTTCTTGCTCCAAATTGACTGGATCTCCGTGGCTGTAGTCAGCGTTTTCCATCTGGTGGGATCCTGGTTTCCATAAAATGACTCAAGTATTGACATATGCACCAGATTGTTAGCTATATCCCTTGGGGAGAAACTAGGAGTCCTGGGACTGTTTTATGGTTGAACTTTTTCTGTATTTTCTCACTTCTCTAATTATTAACTGCTCGAGTCTGCTCTTTGGAACTCAGAAGGCCTAGGAGACTAAAGCTATTTTTTTTTTTTAACAGAGAAGCAGGGAGGAGCTTGTACCTGGGGAGTCCCCATAGGATTCTGCTCAGTTTCAACTCTATGCCTTAATTAATCTGCCTAATCATTGCCCCTTGCATTTCCTGGTCAAATTTTTTATTATAATCTTTGCCTTCCAGCTTTTTAAATTCTTCCAAACTGGGGTAAATAGGAGAGACATTTTGGGGGCCCTTTATTGTTGGGGGACCATCAGGGGGTTCCATTGGTCTATCCAATCTCTGGTAGTACTGCATCAATATCTTTGTTTTACTCCATCATCGTCCACTTTATTCATCTTGTTTCTCAACCACCTAAACTTTCACTCAGCTAGAGTTCCTTGACACTCCCCTTTGTCTCTCCCAATTTTCTTAATTAATCTAATGTTCTTGGAATCAGTCAGGTACATACAGGGAAGCAGAGACAGCAAATCTGATAAGGTTTCTTCCACTTTTGCTTAATTTTGTAGCAGTAAAGTTACATGAGATGCCTATGCAAGAGGGGCCCCCTTAATTACAGCACTTACCATACCTGGGTAATGGACATATTCAGCGACTGAATATCCTGGTCACCATAAAGCCAATCCCACATGGTTTGCATACAAAGCATATCAGCTGCTTCATCTGGGGTGTTCCATTTTGGCAATTATAGGGGGAGATGGGAATTCCCCCTCCTCAGGATAAACACTCTTTATAGTAGTGGCTTTTATGCGCTCCACCAAGCTGGCTGTTCCCTCAGAAATAACTTCCTGTGTCTGGAATACAAAGAGCTGTCTATTGTTCAGTACTGAATTGCAGGTGCTGTATCAACACAAACATGCGCTTCTACTCTGTAACATTCAAATCCAAAGACACAGCCCCCAAACTGGTTATTCTCACAGTGCGTTTTTGTAAAGATACTTCAGTAAGCTGGTACTGATCCACAAAGTGATATTTCTTTGACACTATACCTTCCATTTCAGTAGTTCCTTAGTTTTGTCCTCCCCATAAATTGATTAGCATGGGGATGTGGTTATAGCTAGTATTTCTACCTACCTACTTCCACTATTCATTCTGTATTACCTTTGGCTTCAGCAAGCATCTCTGCTTGTCATGGTTCCTTACTTGGTAGAGTGACCCAAATCTTTATTGCTGAAGAATATGGTTGATTAGTAGTCCTGCCTGAATTGGGTGGTTGTTTTCCATGGACCTTAATCACATGGCATGGTAATACCAAGAGACAGCCTAAGGAATCTCCTGTATATCCAGATAAATTCTTCCTTACTTCCATTGTGAAGTAGTAGACCAACTTCTCCTTGGTAGTAAAAATCAAACTTACCAGCCCATACAGTAAATCCCTACTTTACCTTTTGATTCAGACATAAGCTCAAAGTGACCGGGTGGCAGTCAACTTTCAGTTCAGTGGAATCACTGTGTCTCCTGGTAGAAGAATTATCCCCTTTGAAACTAAGACCTCTAGGTCAACAAGGCCTAAGGTTGTGGAAACAGCAAAAATTTTGCTAGTAGCTCAGTAGGGGAAATAGTGGTGTCACTCCCATTTTACCCCTTCATTCCTAGACCTGTGAATCCTGGCTATGGGGAAAATAGTTCTAATATCGTATGCTGATTCTGAGCATATGCAGCCTTCTGGGGAACCTTCTGCAGCCCTGCAAGATATTGTTACCTAGCTGGTACTATAAGTGATTCTTCAAAAGACCACTCCATTGTCCAGTAAATCCACCTGCTTCAGGGTGTTGAGAAACATGGTAACACTAGTGAAGGAGAAATGTACTTCATTTGCTGTGAACTGATTTCCTATCAGAAGCCATGGAATACCAGATGGTGGATAAGGCATTGTGTAAGTCCACAGATAAGTTTGGAAGAAGCATTGCATGCAGGGAAGGCAAAACCATACCCAGAGTGTCTATTCCAATAAGAACAAAACACTACCCCCACTTCCATGATGGAAGCAGTCTAGTGTAATCAATGTGCCACAGGATAGCTGGCTTATCACCTTGGGGAATGGTGCCATATTGTGGACTTGGTGTTAGTCTCTGCTGCTGGCGGATTGGGCAGTCAGCAATGACCATAGCCAAGTTGGCCTTGGTGATTCCCTATTGCTGGGGTCGTACATAACCTCCATCCCTGGCACCATGGCCACTTTGTTCATGATTCCATTGGGCAATGACAGGGGTGTCTAAGAAAAAAGACTGATTAATATCTCTAGAAGAGGTCATCCTAACCATTTGATTATTAAATCCTTCTCTGCTGAGGTCATCCTAACCATTTGATTATTAAATCCTTCTCTGCTGAGGTCATCCTTTGAACATTCACATGGGACAGAAATCTTCATTTTTTGCCCTTCCCAGGAAGTCTCTTATTTTCCCTAAATTTTCTTGTTACCAATTTTCTAATCATGTTCATTCCAAGTCCCTGAACATCCAGCTGAACCATTGGCCACTGTCCATGAGTCAGTATATAATTGTGCCTCTGGCCATCTCTCCTCCCAAGAAAAGTAAACAACCAGCTGTGCTGATCAAAATTCTGCCCAGAGGGGGATTTTGCTTCAGCACTTTCCTTTAGGGATGGCCCAGAAAGGGATTATAGTATGCAGCTGTCCATTTTCAGGTGGCACCTGTATACTATACACAACCTCCTGTAAACCAGACCCAATTCTTAGGTTCCTCTGTGAACTGATCCTAGGGAACTTCTCATGAGGTCATAGCTGCAGGCATGGAGAAAGTGTAGTGGGAGTGCAGACAGTGGGCATTGGGGCCACTTCATGTAACTTGTGCCTTCAGGACCTGCTTGGGTCTGATCACATGTGTACCACTTCTCTTTGATGGAGTCCTGCTGTTCAAACTCCACTTAATGGCTTGGTGGGTCAGATAAAACCCAGTTTAGGAAGGGAAGCTCCAATCACATGGTCACTTGATGGCCCATGCTCAAGCATTCAGCCTCTACTAAGGCCCAGTAGTAGGCCAAGAGGTATTTCTCAAGTGGAGAGTAGTAATCCACAAAAGACGTCGGGGCTTTACTCCTAAATCCTAAGTCCCTCTACTGCAGTTCACCTATAGGTGCCTGCCAAATGCTCCCATTAGCATGCCTATCTGCCTCTGATACTTAAAGCATCATTGGATTTGCTGGATCCTATGACCCAGGTGGCAAGGCAGCTTGTTCAGCAGCCTGAGACTGCTGCAGATTCTATTTCTGGGCCCCAGTCAAAACTAGAAGCTTTGAGGGTCACTCAGTAAGTGGGTCAGAGTAACACACCCAAATGAAGAGTTATGTTGCCTCTTAAACCCAAAGAAGCCCAGTAGGTGTTGTCCCCCCTTTTTTTAGGAGGGGCCAGATGCACCAACTTATCCTTCACTTTAAAAGGTATATTTCAACATGCTTCACACCACTGGGCTCATAAGTTTTATTGAAGTAAAAGGACCCTGAATATAATAGATACCTCATATTTTAGAGCAGTTTTAGGTTCACAACAGAAATAAGCAGAGGGTACAAACTTCCTATATACCCCCTGCCCCCACACATGCATAGTTGCCTTCACCACCGAAGTCTCCAATCAGAGCAGCACACTTGTTACAGTTGAACTACATAGACACATCATAATCACTCAAAGTCCATGGTTTACATTAGGGTTCTCTTGGTGTTGTATGGATTTGGACAAATATGTAATGACATGTATCCACTATTATAGTATTATACAGGGTATTTTCACTACCCTAATATCCCTGTGTGCTACTTACTCATCTTTCCCTATGCCTAACTCCTGCAACCCCTGATCTTTTAATTGTCTCCATCGTTTGCCTTTTCCGGAACATCATACAGATTGAGCCATATGGTATGTTGCCTTTTCAGATTGACTTTTCACTTAATATGCATTTTTTTCTTTTTTTTCACACAAACATACTGTATTTTATTTTTACAAGAGACAAATAAACTGACACCAAGCATTGTAAATGGATGACCACAACAAAAGCAACAATGATTGCAATTACCAAACATGAAACACACTCATACTATGTCATAATATTGATACTCAGTCCAGTAATCCTCCACTGTAACAGCTCCTTTACTTTGCAGTGAAAATTGATTTGTATATTTTTTGCCTCTGAGTCCTTGTGGGATTTTTTTTAATTCAAACAGAAAGTCACAAAAATTATAAACATCCTCATCAGTTCACTCAGTCCCATGTAATTAATTTTTTTTCATCTCGATCTTTTGTTAGCACTTTTATGAATTCATCAGTTTTCCATTAGAGTTCTGAAAATGCCTATTCATTCAGTTCAGCAGTGTAGTCAGTTACCAGAAACCTGTACTTGTCAGAGTCTTTTCCATGAATTCCTTGAAGATAAAACCCTTTTATAGGAACATATTTGCAAAAGCATCAGAGTACACCCAGAATTGTCTGTAAATGACAAAAGACTTAAAAATGACCACAAAGATCTGATGAAAGTTCATAATAATGTAATTGACAAGGAAATTTAGTTATTTCTGAGATATACATTTTAAAGTAATAACTAGAATTATGACATAACATTATACCAGAACATATAAGATTTTTAGAAATTTCATGTAATGTCTGAAACATTTATATTAACATATTTGCTTACAAATAAACCAGAGAAAGTTTAATATTAGTGGGGTTTTTTTGTTTGTTTTGTACTGCAGGTTCTTATTAGTCATCAATTTTATACACATCAGAGTATACATGTCAGTCCCAATCACCCAATTCAGCACAACCACCATACCCACCCCACCGCGGTTTTCCCCCCTTGGTGGTAATACGTTTGTTCTTTACATCTCTGTCTCAAATTCTGCCCTGCAAACCAGTTCATCTGTACCATTTTTCTAGGTTCCACATATATGTGTTAATATGAGATATTTGTTTTACTCTTTCTGACTTACTTCACTCTGTATGACAGTCTCTAGATCCATCCACGTCTCAACAAATGACTCTATTTCATTCCTTTTTATGGCTAAGTAATATTCCATTGTATATATATACCACAACTTCTTTAACCATCCGTCAATGGGCATTTAGGTTGCTTCCATGACCTGGCTATTGTAAATAGTGCTGCAATGAACTTTGGGGTGCATGTGTCTTTTTGAATTATGGTTTTCTCTGGGTATATGCTCACTAGTGGGATTGCTGGATAATATGGTAATTCTATTTTTAGTTTTTTAAGGAACCTCCATACCGTTCTCCATAGTGCTATATCAATTTACATTCCCAACAGTGCAAGAAGGTTCCCTTTTCTCCGCACCCTTTCCAGCATTTGTTGTTTGTAGATTTTCTGATGATGCCCATTCTAACTGGTGTGAGGTGATACCTCACTGTAGTTTTGATTTGCATTTCTCTAATAATTAGTGATGTTGAGCAGCTTTTCATGTGCTTCCTGGCCATCTGTATGTCTTCTTTGGAGAAATGTCTATTTAGCTCTTTTGCCCATTTTCGGACTGGGTTGTTTCTTTAATATTGAGCTGCATGAGCTGTTTATATATTTTGGAGCTTAATCCTTTGTCCGTTGATTCATTTGCAAATATTTTCTCCCATTCTGAGCTTTGTCTTTTGGTCTTGTTTATGGTTTCCTTTGCTGTGCAAAAGCTTTGAAGTTTCATTAGGTCCCATTTGTTTATTTTTGTTTTTATTTCCATTACTCTAGGAGGTGGATCAAAAAAGATCTTGCTGTGATTTATGTCAAAGAGTGTTCTTCCTATGTTTTCCTCTAAGAGTTTTATAGTGTCCAGTCTTACATTTAGGTCTTGAATCCATTTTGAGTTTATTTTTGTGTATGGTGTTAGGGAGTGTTCTGAGTTCATTCTTTTACATGTAGCTGTCCAGTTTTTCCAGCACCACTTATTGAAGAGACTGTCTTTTCTCCATTGTATATCTTTGCCTCCTTTGTCATAGATTAGTTGATCACAGGTGCGTTGGTTTATCTCTGGGCTTTCTATGTTGTTCCATTGATCCATGTTTCTGTTTTTGTGCCAGTACCATATTGTCTTGATTACTGTAGCTTTGTAGTATAGTCTGAAGTCAGGGAGTCTGATTCCTCCAGCTCCGTTTTTTCCCCTCAAGACTGCTTTGGCTATTCGGGGTCTTTTGTGTCTCCATACAAATTTTAAGATGATTTGTTCTAGTTCCGTAAAAAATACCATTGGTAATTTGATAGGGATTGCATTGAATCTGTAGATTGCGTTGGGTAGTATAGTCATTTTCACAATACTGATTCTTCCAATCCAAGAACATGATATATCTCTCCATCTGTTGGTATCATCTTTAATTTCTTTCATCAGTGTCTTATAGTTTTCTGCATACAGATATTTTGTCTCCCTAGGTAGGTTTATTCCTAGGTATTTTACTCTTTTTGTTGCAGTGGTAAATGGGAGTGTTTCCATAATTTCTCTTTCAGATTTTTCATCATTAGTGTATAGGAATGCAAGAGATTTCTGTGCATTAATTTTGTATCCTGCAACTTTACCAAATTCATTGATTAGCTCTAGTAGTTTTCTGGTGGCATTTTAAGGATTATCTATATATAGTATCATTTCATCTGCAAACATGACAGTTTTACTTCTTTTCCAATTTGTATTCCTTTTATTTCTTTTTCTTCTCTGTTTGCTGTGGCAAGGACTTCCAAAACTATGTTGAATAATAGTGGTGAGAGTGGACATCCTTGTCTTGTTCCTGATCTTAGAGGAAATGCTTTCAGTTTTTCACCATCGAGAATGATGTTTGCTGTGGGTTTGTCATATATGGCCTTTATTATGTTGAGGTAAGTTTCCTCTATGCCCACTTTCTGGAGAGTTTTTATCATAAATAGGTGTTGAATTTTATTGAAAGCTTTTGCTGCATCTATTGAGATGATCATATGGTTTTTCTCCTTCAGTTTGTTAATATGGTGTATCACGTTGACTGATTTGTGTATACTGAAGAATCCTTGCATTCCTGGGATAAACCCCACTTGATCATAATGTATGATCCTTTTAATGTGCTGTTGGATTCTGTTTGCTAGTATCTTGTTGAGGATTTTTGCACCTATGTTCATCAGTGATATTGGCCTGTAGTTTTCTTTCTTTGTGATATCTTTGTCTGGTTTTGGTATCAGAGTGATGGTAGCCTCCTAGAATGAGTTTGGGAGTGTTCCTTCCTCTGCTATATTTTGGGAGAGTTTGAGAAGGATAGGTGTAGCTCTTCTTTAAATGTTTGATAGAATTTGCCTGTGAAGCCATCTGGTCCTGGGCTTTTGTTTGTTGGAAGATTTTTAATCACAGTTTTAATTTCAGTGCTTGTGATTGGCCTGTTCATATTTTCTATTTCTTCCTGGTTCAGTCTCAGAAGGTTGTGCATTTCTAAGAATTTGTCCATTTCTTCCAGGTTGTCCATTTTATTGGCATAGAGTTGCTTGTAGTAATCTCTCATGATCCTTTGTATCTCTGCAGTGGTAGTTTTTACTTCTCCTTTTTCATTTCTAATTCTATTCATTTGCGTCTCCTCCCTTTTTTTGATAAGTCTGGCTAATGCTTTATCAATTTTGTTTATCTTCTCAAAGAACCAGCTTTTAGTTTTATTGATTTTTGTTATTGTTTCCTTCATTTCTTTTTCATTTATTTCTGATTGGATTTTTATGATTTCTTTCCTTTTGCTAACTTTAGGGTTTTATGTTCTTCTTTCTCTAATTGCTTTAAGTGTATGGTTAGGTTGTTTATTTGAGATGTTTCTTGTTTCTTAAGGTAGGCTTGTATAGCTATAAACTTTCCTCTTAGAACTACTTTTGCTGCATCCCATACGTTTTGGGTTGTGTTTTCATTGTCATTTGTTTCTAGGTATTTTTTGATTTCCTCTTTGATTTCTTTGGTGATTTCTTGGTTATTAAGTAGTGTGTTGTTTAGCCTCCATGTGTTTGTATCTCTTACAGATTTTTTCGTGTAATTTATATCTAGTCTTATAGCGTAGTGGTCGAAAAAGATACTTGAAATGATATCAATTTCCTTAAATTTACCAAGGCTTGATTTGTGACCCAAGATATGATCTATCCTGGAGAATGTTCCATGAGCACTTGAGAAGAATGTGTGTTGTTGTTTTTGGATGGAATGTCCTATAAATATCCATTAAGTCCATCTTGTTTAATGTATCATTTAAAGCTTGTGTTTCCTTATTTATTTTCGTTTTGGATGAACTGTCCATTGGTGAAAGTGGGGTGTTAAAGTCCCCTACTATGATTGTGTTACTGTTGATTTCCTCTTTTATGGCTGTTAATATTTGCCTTATGTATTGAGGTGCTCCTATGTTGGGTGCATAAATATTTACAGTTGTTATGTCTTCTCCTTTGGACTGATCCCTTGATCATTATTTAGTGTCTTTCTTTGTCTCTTGTAATAGTCTTTGTTTTAAAGTCTATTTTGTCTGAGATGACAATTGCTACTCCAGCTTTCTTTTGGTTTCCATTTGCATGGAATATCTTTTTCCATCCTCTCACTTTCAGTCTGTACGTATCCTAGGTCTGAAGTGGGTCTCTTGTAGACAGCATATATCCGGTCTTGTTTTTGTATCCATTCAGCCAGTCTATGTCTTTTGGTTGGAGCATTTAATCCATTTACATTTAAGGTAATTATCAATATGTATGTTCCTATTACCATTTTCTTAGTTGTTTTGGGTTTATTATTGTAGATCTTTTCCTTCTATTGTGTCTCCTGCCTAGAGAACTTCCTTTAGCATTTGTTGTAAAGCTGGTTTGGTGGTGCTGAATTCTCTTAGCTTTTGCTTGTCTGTAAAGCTTTTAATTTCCCCATCAAATCTGAATGAGATCCTTGCTGGGTAGAGTAATCTTAGTTATACATTTTTCTCTTTCATCACTTTAAATATGTCCAGCCCCTCTCTTCTCGCTTGCAGAGTTGCTGCTGAAAGATCAGCTGTTAACCTTATGGGGATTCCCTTGTGTGTTATTTGTCGTTTTTCCCTTGCTGCTTTTAATATTTGTTCTTTGTATTTAATTTTTGATAGTTTGATTAATATGTGTCTTGACGTGTTTCTGCTTGGATTTATCCTGTTGGGACTCTCTGTGCTTCCTGGACTTAACTGTTTCCTTTCCCATATTAGGGAAGTTTTCAACTATAATCTCTTCAAATATTTTCTCAGTCTCTTTTTCTCTTCCTCTTCTGGGACCCCTGTAATTCGAATGTTGGCACATTTAATGTTGTCCCAGAGGTCTTTGAGACTGTCCTCTATTCTTTTTATTCTTTTTTCTTTATTGTGCTCTGCAGTAGTTATTTCCACTATTTTATCTTCCAGGTCACTTATCCGTTCTTCTGCCTCTGTTATTCTGTTCTTGATCCCTTCTAGAGAATTTTTAATTTCATTTTTTGTGTTGTTCAGCATTGTTTGTTTTCTCTTTAGTTCTTCTACGTCTTTGTTAAACGTTTCTTGCATTTTCTCCATTCTATTTCCAAGATTTTGGATCATCTTTACTGTCGTTATTCGTTATTTACTATCATTATTCGGAATTCTTTTTCAGGTAGACTGCCTATTTCCTCTTTCATTTGTTAGGTCTGGTGGGTTTTTGCCTTGCTCCTTCATCTGCTGTGTGTTTCTCTGTCTTCTCATTTTGCTTAACTTACTGTGTTTGGGGTCTCCTTTTCACAGGCTGCAGATTTGTCATTTCCATTGTTTTTGGTGTCTGTCCCCAGTGGCTAAGGTTGGTTCAGTGGGTTGTGTAGGCTTCCTGGTGGAGGGGACTAGTGCCTGTGTTCTGGTGGATGAGGCTGGATCTTGTCTTTCTGGTGGGCAGGTCCACGTCTGGTGCTGTGTTTTGGGATGTCTGTGACCTAATTATGATTTTCGGCAGCCTCTGTGCTAATGGATGGGGTTGTGTTCCTGTCTTGCTAGTTGTTTGGCATAGGGTGTGCAGCACTGTAGCTTGCTGGTCCTTGAGTGGACCTGGGTCTTGGCTTTGAGATAGAGATCTCTGGGAGATTTTCACTGTTTGATATTACGTGGGTCCTGGGAGGTCTCTTGTGTACCAGTGTCCTGCATTTGGCTCTCCCACCTCAGTGGCATATCCCTGACACCTGGCTGGAGCACGAAGAACCTGTCCTCTACATGGCTCAGAATAAAAGGGAGGAAAAAAGAAAGAAAGAATAAGATAAAGTAAGATGATATAAAGTTATTAAAATAAAAAATAATTTTTAAGAAAAAAATTTTTTAAGTAATAAAAAAAAAAACCAGACAGACAGAACCCTAGGACAAATGGTAAAAGCAAAGTTATACAGACAAAATCACACAGAGAAGCATACACATACATATTCACAAAAAGAGATCAAGCAGAAAAAATATATTTATCGTTGCTCCCAAAGTCCACCTCCTCAATTTGGGATGACTTGTTGTCTATTCAGGTATTCCACAGATGCAGGGTACATCAAATTGATGGTGGAAATTTAATCTGCTGCTCCTGAGGCTGCTAGGGAAAATTTCCCTTTCTCTTTGTTCACACATCTCCTGGGGTTCAGCTTTGCATTTGGACCCGCCTCTGCATGTACGTCCTCTGAGGGCATCTGTTTTTCACTCAGACAGGACGGGGTTAAAGGAGCAGCTGATTCAGGGGCTCTGGCTCACTCAGGCCAGGGGGAGGGAGGGGCACGGAGTGCGGGGCGAGCCTGTGGTGGCAGAGGCCAGCATGACGTTGCACCAGCCTGAGGCATGCCTTGCGTTCTCCTGGGGGAGTTGTCCCTGGATCCTGGGGACCGTGGCAATGGCAAGCTGCACAGGCTCCCAGGAGGGGAGGTGTGGATAGTGACTTGTGCTTGCACACAGGCTTCTTGGTGGCTGCAGCAGCAGCCGTAGTGTCTCATGCCCGTCTCTGGGGTCCGCGCTGATAGACATGGCTCACGCCAGTCTCTGGAGCTCCTTTAAGTAGCACTCTTAATCCCCTCCTTGCACACCAGGTAACAGTGAGGCAAGAAAAAGTCTCTTCTCTCTTCGGCAGCTCCAGACTTTTTACCACACTCCCTCCCTGCTAGCCGTGGTGCACTAGCCCCCTTCAGGCTGTGTTCACGCAGCCACCACCAGTCCTCTCCCTGGGATCCAACCAAAGCCGGAGCCTCAGCTCCCAGCCCCGCCCGCCCCGGCGGGTGAGCAGACAAGCCTTCCGGGCTGGTGAGTGCTGGTTGGCACCGATCCTCTGTGCGGGAATCTCCCTGCTTTGCCCTCCGCACCCCTGTTGCTGCGCTCTCCTCCGTTGCTCCCAAGCTTCCCCCCTCCGCCACCCGCAGTCTCTGCCCACGAAGGGGCTTCCTAGTGTGTGGAAACGTTTCCTCCTTCACAGCTCCCTCCCACTGGTGCAGGTCCCGTCCCTATTCTTTGTCTCTGTTTTTACTTTTTTTTATTTTGCCCTACCCAGGTACATGAGGAGTTTCTTGCCTTTTGGGAGGTCTGTGGTCTTCTGCCAGCGTTCAGTAGGTGTTCTGTAGGAGTTGTTCCACGTGTAGATGTATTTCTGATGTATTTGTGGGGAGGAAGGTGATCTCCGTGTCTTAGTCTTCCGCCATCTTTAAGCTCTGATTTTTTTTTCCCTACTAAAAGCATACTACATTACTACGTGAATCGTGGTTGATTGAATCTGCAGGTGTGGAACCATGGATCCCATGGCTAACTGTAAAGTTACTGGTAAATTTTCCACTGTTCCCCTAACCCCCTCATTGTTCAAAAGTCAAATGTCCTATTTTTCCCAACATTTTTTTAAGTTGAAGTATAGTTGATTTATAGTGTTGTGATAGTTTTTGGTGTACAGCAAAGTGATTCAGTTACATTATATATATATACACACACACATACATACACATACACACACACTTTCAGATTCTTTTCCATTATAGGTCATTACAAGATACTGAATATAGTTCCCTGTGCTATACAGCAGGTCTTGTTGTTTATCTATTTTATATTATAACACTGTCAAATTTTCAAGGAACTCACTTTTTGGAAATTTTTTTTATATTAAAGTATGATTTAACAGTGTTGTGTTAGTTTCAGGTGTACAGCAAAGTGATTCAGTTATACATATACATGCACCTATTCTTTTTCAAATTCTTTTCCCATTTAGGTTATTACAGAATATTGAGCAGAGTTCCCTGTACTATACAGTAGGTCCTTCTTGGTTATTTATTTTAAATATAGTAGTATGTATATGTCCATCCCAAACTACCAATTTATCTCTCCTCCCCACCTTTCCCCTTTGGTAATCATAAGTTTGTTTTCCAAGTCTGTGAGTCTGTTTCTGTTTTATAAATAAGTTCATTTGTATCATTTTTCAGATTCCACATATAAGCAATATCATATAATATATGTCTTTCTCTGACTCCACTTAGCATTATAATCTCTACATCTATCCATGTTGCAAAATGGCATTATTTCATTCTTTTTTATAGCTGAGTAATATTCCGTTGTGTGTATATACCACATCTTTTTATCCATTCATCTGTCAATGGACATTTAGGTGACTTCCAAGTCTTGGCTATTGTAAACAGTGCTGCAGTGAACATTGTAGAGTTTTCTCCAGATATATGCCCAGGAGTGGGATTCCTGGATCTTATAGTAACTCTACATTTAGTTTTTTTTTTACAGAAATTCATACTGCTCTCCATCGTGGCTGCACCAATTTATATTCCCACCAACAGGGTAGGAGGGTTCCCTTTTTCCCACACCATCTCTGGCATTTATTACTTGTAGACTTCTTTTTTTTTTTTTTTGTGGTACACAGGCCTCTCACCATTGTGGCCTCTCCCATCACAGAGCACAGGCTCCGGATGCACAGGCTCAGCGGCCATGGCTCATGGGCCTAGCTGCTCCACGGTATGTGGGATCTTCCCCGACCGGGGCACGAACCCGTGTCCCCTGCATTGGCAGGCAGACTCTCAACCACTGCACCACCAGGGAAGCCCACTTGTAGACTTCTTGATGATGGCCATTCTGACTGGTGTGAAGTGATACCTCATTGTAGTTTTGATTTGGATTTCTCTAATAATAAAGTGATGTTGAGCATCTTTTCATGTGTTTCTTGGTCATCTGCCTGTCTTCTTTAGAGAAATATCTGATTAGGTCTTCTGCCCACTTTTCTGATTTTTTTTTTTTTTTTTTTTTTTTTGGTTTTGAGCTTCATAAGCTATTTGTAAATTTGGGTGATTAATCCTTGTTGGTTGCATCATTTGCAAGTATTTTCTCCCATTCTGTGTGTTGTCTTTTCATTTTCTTTATGGTTTCCTTTGCTGTACAAAAGCTTTTGAGTTTAATTAGGTCTCATTTGTTTATTTCTGTTTTTATTTTCATTACTCTAGGAGATGGGTCAGAAAATATCTTGCTGCAATTTAGGTCAAAGAGTGTTCTTCCTATGTTTTCCTCTAAGAGTTTTATAGTGTCTGGTCTTACATTTAGGTCTTTAATCCATTTGGAGTTTATTTTTGTGTATGGTGTTAGGGAGTGTTCTAATTTCATTCTTTTACATGTGGCTGTACAGTTTTCCCTGCACTGCTTATTGAAGAGACTGTCTTTTCTCCATTGTATATTCTTGCCTGCTTTGTCATAGATTAGGTGACTATAGGTGTGTGCATTTATTTCTGGGCTTTCTATCCTGTTCCACTGATCTATATTTCTGGTTTTGTGCCAGTACCATACTGTTTTGATGACTGTAGTTTTTTTAGTATAGTCTGAATTCAGGTAGTCTGATTCCTCCAGCTCTGTGTTTCTCAAGATTGCTTTGGCTATTTGGGGTCTTTTGTGTTTCCATACAAAACGTAAAATTTTTTGTTCTAGTCCTGTGAAAAATGCCATTGATAATTTGATAGGGATTGCACTGAATCTGTAGATTGCCTTGGGTAGTATAGTCATTTCGACAATATTCTCCCATTCCAAGAACACAGTATATATTTCCATCTTTGGAAAGATATGACATCTTTGTGTCATCTTTGATTTCTTTCATCAACATCATATAGTTTTCAGAGTATAGGTCTTTTGCCTCCTTAGGTAGGTTTATTCCTAGGTATTTTATTTTTTTGATGCGACGGTAAACAGGATTGTTTCTTTAATTTCTCTCTGATCTTTCATGGTATAGAAATGCAATAGTTTGTATTCATTTTGTACAATGCAATTTTACTGAATTCATTGATGAGCTCTAGTAGTTTTCTGGTAGCATCTTTAGGATTTTCTATGTATAGTATCACGTCATCTGCAAACAGTGACTGTTTTACTTTTTCTTTTCCAATTTGTATTACTTTTATTTCTTTTTCTTCTGATTGCCATGGCTAGTACTTCCAAAACTATGTTGAATAAAAGTGGTGACAGTGGACATCCTTGTCTTGTTCCTGATCTTAGAGGAAATGCTTTCAGATTTTCACAATTGAGTATGATGTTAGCTGTAGGTTTGTCATAGACAACCTTTATTATGGTGAGGTATGTTCCCTCTATGCCCACTTTCTGGAGAATTTTTATCATAAATGGGTGTCGAATTTTATCAAAAGCTTTTTCTGCATCTATTGAGATCATGTGGTTTTTATTCTTCAGTTTGTTAATGTCGTGTGTCACAATGATTTTACATATGTTGAAGAATACTTATATCCCTGAGACAAATCTCACTTGATTGTGGTGTATGATCCTTTTAATGTATTGTTGGATTTGATTTGCTAGTATTGATATTTTGTTGAGGATTGTAGTGTTTATATTCAATCAGTGATAATTGGCTTGTAATTTTTTTTTGGGGGGGTCTGGTTTTGGTATCATGATGATGGTGGCCTCATAGAATCAGTTTAGGAGTGTTCGTTCCTCTGCAATTTTTGGAAGAGTTTCAGAAGGGTAGGTGATAACTTTCCTCTAAATGTTTGATAAAATTCAGCTGTAAAGCTATCTGGTCTTGGACTTTTGTTTGTTGGGAGTTTGTAAATCACAGTTTCAATTTCAGTACTTATGATTGGTCTGTTCATATTTTCTATTTCTTCCTGGTTCAGTCTTGGGAGATCGTCCCTTTCAAAGAATTTGTTCTTTTCTTGCAGGTTGTCCAATTTATTGCCATATAGTTGCTTGTAGTAGTCTCTTATGATCCTGTGTATTTCTGCTGTGCCCTTTGTAACTTCTCCTTTTTCATTTTCTAATTTTATTGATTTGAGTCCTCTCCCTTTTTCTTGATGAATCTGGCTAAAGGTTTATCAATTTTGTTTATCTTTTCAAAGAACCAGCTTTTAATTTAATCTTTTCTCTTCATCTCTGTTTCATTTATTTCTGCTCTGATCTTTATTTCTTTCCTTCTACTCACTTTGGGTTTTCTTTGTTCTTTCTCTACTTGCTTTAGGTGTAAGGTTAGTTTGTTTGAGATTTTTCTTGTTTCCTGAGGTAAGTTTGTATTGCTATAAACTTCCCACTTAGAACTGCTTTTGCTGCATCCCATAGGTTTTGGATTGTTGTGCTTTCATTTTTGTTTCTCTCTAGGTGTTTTCTGATTTCCTCTTTGATTTCTTCAGTGATCCATTCAAGGTCTTTGTTAAACATTTCTTATATATTCTCAATCTCTGCCTCCATGCTTTTTCCAAGATCTTGGATCATCTTTACTATCATTACTCTGAATCCTTTTTTGGGTAGATTTCCTATCTCTACTTCACTTAGTTGTTTTTCTGGGGTTTTATCTTGTTCCTTCGTCTGGAACATATTCTTCTGCCATCTCAGGTTGTCTGTCTGTGCTTGTGGTCTGCAGGATTGTAGTTTTTCTTGCTTCTGCTGTCTGCCCCCTGGTGGATGAGGCTAGTCTAAGAGGCTTGTGCAGGCTTCCTGGTGGGAGGGACTGGTTCCTGCCCACTGGTGGGTGGAGCTGGGTCTTGTCCCTCTGGTGCACAGGGCCATGTCGAGGGGTGTGTTTATCGGGAAGCTATGGGCTCCGAAAGACTGTCTGCTGATGGGTGTGACTGTGTTCCTGTCCTGCTGGTGTTTAGCCTGAGGCATTCCAGCACTGGAGGCTACAGGCTTTTGGGTGGGACCAGGTCTTGGTGAGAAAATGGCAGCCTCCAGTAGGGCTCATGCCAATGAGTAATCCCCAGAATTACCGCCACCAGTCTTTATCCCCACAATGAGCTACAACCAACCCCTCTACCTCCACAGGATACCATCCAATACTAGCAGGTAGGTCTGACCCAGTCTTTTATGAGGTCACTGCTTTTTCCCCTGGGTCCTGATGCACATGAGACCTTGTGTTCACCCTCCAAGAGTGGAGTTTGTTTCCCCCAGTCCTGTAGAATTCCTTCAATCAAACCCCACTGGCTTTCAAAGCCAGATGCTCTGGTGACTGTTCCTCACATTGCAAGACCCCCAGGCTGGGATGCCTGACATGGGGTGCAGAACTTTAACTCCTGTGGGAGAACCTCTGTGATATAATATTTTTCCAGTTTTGGGGTAACCTACCTGGTGGGTATGGGATTTGATTTTATTGCAACTGCACCCTCCTACCATCTCATTGTGGCTTCTTCTTTATCTTTGATTGTAGGATATCTTTTTTGGTAGTTTCCAGCATTTTTTTTTTTTGTCGATGGTTGTTCAGCAGTTAGTTGTGATTTTGACATTTTCATAAGAAGAGTGAGCCCATGTCCTGCTCCTCTGCCATCTTGTCTCCACCCAAAGCCTCAAATAACTTAGATCATTGGCTCATTATGACAGATAAAATTCAGGAACAGTCAGATGGAAGACATGCAGAGAGGAAGGTATAGGAAAAGGGCTTGGAGCTTCCCTACCCTTTCCAGGCTGCCATTCTCCCAAAAGTCAAGTGTACTTGATAGTTGTTAAGAGAGTAGACTTAAGTGTTCTCACCACAAAAACGTATTATAATTGTATGAAGTAATGGATGTGTTAACCTTACTGTGTTAATCATTTAATAATATTGATACATGTGTATCATATCATCACATTGTAGACCTTAAACTTAATGTTGTGCCAATTATAGCTCAAGAAATCTGATGGGGGGAGAAAAGGAACTTTAAAATTAAACCTAACTCCTGTATCCTACATCTCTATATCCTTCCAATTTTGCCTAAGATTTTAACAATTCCTTTAACTTGCGTCTGTATCAGGTAGAGAGCAATAATCTTCTAGAACAGAGGATCTTAACGTGTGGTAAAGCAGATATTTCCCAGAGATGTTTGGAAGATAGTCTAGAGCTTTATGAAAAAAGCAATCACAATCATTTTTTTAAACATTTAGAACAAATAATCAATTTTGCACTTTCAAAATGGCACCTGAGTGGTAGAGAGGAGGAAGACAGAAAAGTAAGACAGGAGCCAACCATGCCAGTGAGGAGGTTGAAATAAGAGTTCAGCGCCTAGCTATAAGGATACAGAAGAGAGAGACCACTGTAGGAATAATTGGGAAATCTCAAGGAGGGTTCTCTATTCAAGATGGAATATCATGAATCGCTAATGGTGATTGTAAAAGCAGCTCTTTTGTATGTATGTCAGAACTTCCTATAGGAAACATTTTCACAGATTTTATTAAACCACTCTCCCCACTTTAAGCATATTAAGTATATGGTAGAAAAAATAGGGGAGAAATTATTTAAAAAAATACGCTGGCCACAAATTTTTCAAACATTAACGTGTTCACCCAGAAATCAAAGAAATGAAGCTATTGCATTTGTGTTCTCATCTATATAAAAATACAGTAAGTCCCCTACATACGAACCTTCAAGTTGCAAACTTTCAAAGATGCGAACGTGTGTTCACATGTCCAATCACGTAAGTTAGTTCACATGTCTGGTGTACATTGTCACGTGCATGCATCACCTACAAGTGATTGTGCTTTTGTGTGCTTCACTGTATAGTACTGTATAAAGTAGAGTAGTACAGTATCTTTATTTCAAGCCCAGGATGTCTGGAAGAAAGCGTAAAAGCAGTGGTGATGTAGCTGGTACTGCTGAAGAACCAAAGAGATTCACAACACAGGAAACGGCAACGGAATTTTCTTTATTTGAGGAGGAACTGTTAGTTTTTGAGGCACAGGACCCAAACATAGAATGGTACATGAAGGTTGCAGCAGCCATTCAGAATGCAATCCAGTGCTACCATGTCATCTATGACGAGGAAATAAGAGCCACTACCCAGGCATCACTGGATCTTTTCTTCAATAGGGTAAACAGAATTGAATCCAGCAAGGAACCAGAACCTGTGTCATCAACATTGGACATGAGTGAAATTGCAGCTTGCCCTCCATCTTCTATTGCTGACGATCCTTCAGCTCTACCATCTCCCACCTCTTCTCCCTCCTCCAGTCAGTAACTCTTCTTGCCTCTTCACTTGATGCCAGCCCCTGTATGCCAGCTGTTGTGCTGTACTACTGTACTTTTCAAGGTACTGTACTGTTTTAAAATGTTTTCATTTTTTGTTTTTTATGTATTATTTGTGTAAAAAGTATTATAAACCTATTACAGTACAGTACTATATAGCTGATTGTGTTAGTTCAGTACCTAAGCTAACTTTGTAGGACTTACGAACAAACTGGACTTAACAAACGTGCTCTCGGAATGGAACTTGTTTATATGTACGGGACTTACTATATTTTTTAAATGACTAGGGCAATTTAGCGAATGAACTCACTTGATGCTGGGTTAAACACAAATTTGACAACCACTTTACAACCACTTTTGGAAAACAATTTGACAACAGGATTTATGAGGTCTGCACAATGGTCAATAATTTTCCTTCTGGTATTTTATCCTAAGGATAAGCAGAAAAAAGGACATTGACAAATATGTCTGTGCCACTTAGTGGAAAAAACTGAAGCTAGCCTTCTATTCCAGAAAAAAAATAGGTTAAAATAACCACAGACAAGGACACAACTACTGTAACTTATTATAAATATTTAAGCAAACACAAATTGAAAAAATGTAGCAGACTGGAAAATTAAAATGTTAATAAATTTATATTTAAGCATCACTTTTGTATAGCCTAGACCCTATATTAAGTTTTTTAAATAATATAAGCAAAGATTAACCAAAAAAAAGTGTCCATATTGGTTATACCAGTATCTGATGTTTATTTTTTCCCCCACCCTTCTGTGAACTCTCTCCCAATGTCACTCTTAGAGTCCTTGAATACTTCAGGCCTTGGGGGAGAATAGTCAGAGACCTGGGGCTAGTGAACAGGCCCCAGGAGGAGAGTAAGAATAAGTCTTATAATCTAGTCCTGGGAGGTAGAGTGGAGTAAGGTATGAAGATTACTCCCATGGTAGGTAACTCAGGATACAAAGGGAAGAATGCAGGTGTCTCTGTTGCAACCCTTGGGAAGCAACTGGCTGTTTTCAGTACCTGGATAAAGAGGGGACACAGGAGAAAATATTGAAGAGGTCAGAGCCATGGCCTCCCTTTGACTATGAACTAAATTCATCAAAGCATCCAGACAAGAGATGACTACTGTAAGGAGCTCTGTGGACATTTGCCCAAATGGGTAAGTACATTCCAGAGATGGAGACAAAGTTATTGGAATCAGACTCCATTTGTCTTTGGTCCATCCAGGGCTTATCTTCTTTACAGTTCTAGTCAAAACTAGAGGAAATTTTTTTAAAAAATTTTAAAATTAAAAAATTAAAAAGTAGAGGAAATAAGTTGAGTACAAATTGGGCTGGGTTATGTATCAAGGAAGAGGCGAAACCCCAATGTAGAAAGCTTTGTTGCCTAGTACTCCCCATCAGAACATGAGAGAAAAGATTGAACTATTCCATCCTGATTGGACCTCTTGTCTTCTGCTCCACAGTCAGTCAAACTTCTCTCCCAACTGCATCTTTACACCATCAACAGGTATTTTTAATTATTTTTATCCATGTTTAAAAGGCTATTCATACAGTTGGGAAAGAAGGATATGGAGTTACCAAGGTCATATGAAAATAGCACTGTGTCTGTGTTCTCTGGAAGGGGGAAAAGAACAGAGGAGAGGAGTAGGTAAGGAGGGAATACAGTGCCTGTTCCAGAGGCCAGGCATTCTAATATTTCACCTTCTGTGTGTGCGAACACACACATTTATGAACAGTTCATTTTAATACATGATGCAACTCTAAGGCAGCTGTTACTCCCTTCCTTTCACAGACTGGCAAACAGGCAATGTAATCTCTCTGCCTTTGTTTTCTAAGTCACAGAGCCAGAAACAGTAAAGTTCGTATTTGCACTAAGTTTGTCTTGCTTCTAATCCATGTTTATTTCACCACAGCAAAACATCTGTCTCAGGAGCTTCAGACCCACCATCAGGATGTCTCTTCCAGGACTTGCAGGCATGTCTCCCGTGTTCAGGTAAGGATGCCCTTATGTGGACTGATACAGAAAATGTTTCTCTAGAATGTTCTAGGTCAGGTGACACAGTTTAGGTGTCACACCTAGTTCAAACCACCACTTAAGATGCCAATTATCAACTTGGTGGATTTTTATTCATATGCTCATATTCTTTGTCCCAGCCTAAAACTCAGTTACAATTTCATTGACTAAACTGGGTCTGGCACAAATCAAAGTTAGAAATCTGGTTTTAAGTCCATCGCATGAACATTGATTCTTTTATGATGAGATACTTTGACCTTCCCTGTGAGTAATTAGGCCACCATCCTAAACCATAAAGGGACCTATCACAGTATCTTCAGAGAACACTTCAGATATTCTCCCTTTTATGAGATAAAATTGTGTATTGACCAGTGTTCCCAATAAATCCCTGTCTTATCTCTACAATTCCTGGACTTTTGAGGAATCTTCAAAGATGTCCCACATGACAGTGAAACAAAGGAAACCATTCCAATTTGCAGGATGTAAATTTCTGCTCTACTCCCCACCCCATAGTGAACAGTAAGAATTTGGGGAAAAGAAGCTGATGCCATGTGCCAAGAGCGTCACACTTATTTCATTTGTTCTTTATCCTTACCCTTTGCAGTTGATAGTCTCCCCATTTTTAATAAGAAAAAGACTGAGACTTCAAGAGTTTAAGCAATTTACCCAAACATAGGGTAAGATGGTCTGGATGGGAAATCTGGTTTTGTTAGATGGTAAAGCTGATACCCTAAGCTGCTACTGTGGTGCTATCTCCCATCCTTTCCTTTTCTTATCCAAAAGATTCACAGAATCTTTACATTTGATCCCTGAGGAAGTAGTTTCACACATGGTATCACTTATTGGCATATTCAAATACTCAACTCACAGAATTGCTAAAGTCAGAGTTAATATAAAAGAACATCTGTGAGCGATTTTAAAGTTCACAGAACTTTAATCTTTTTTTTCAATACCTAGTCAATACCTGACCCAGAAGTAAGTAAACTCAAAAATCCTAACATTGTGTGTTGGAGCCTGAATCACAAATCCATGAGGTTACGTAGGGGCATTTCTTATGCTTATTTGCTATGAAAATGTAACTTCTATTTATATTTTAGACATGAGTAATTTGAAATGTGCATGGAATTTAGTTGGGGGGAATTCAGTGACTATGTACCCATCCACTCTGGTATAGAGATATCAAAGAAGGCTTTGTAGAGGAGAGATGGTCTGGAATGGGACTTGATGCCTGGGTAAAAAAACCAAGAAGGTGGTGAGATCTCTCAGCAAAAATGTAGCCATGTGAAGAAAGTCACCATGTTACCATGACATGAGTATGGGGAGCCTGACTTGTTGAATCTGAGACTCTAATGGGAAACATGAGGAGGGCAAGCCCAAGACAGGACAAGACCCAAATTATACCCTGTGCCCTCAGCTTCTGAACCCTGAGGATGTGTAGCAGTAGGAGCCATTGCTAGATTCTTAGAGGCACCTGAAGGGCAAAAGAACAAGAAGTGGACCAGGCTTTTACAAGTAATGGACAGTGGTTTAGCGCTGATCTCCCTATCTCTTCAAAGATAGAGACCAAGAAGTATGTGGCCAGTAAGAAGGGTCCTGTTGACTGTTTTCTGTCAGTACATTTTTTTTAATCACTGTGATCAGATAATGGGCAAATGTCCAGTGAGATTTGCTCATAAAAAGATGCACCTCATCTTTTACCTATCTCAAATTATAGATGATGCCCAGATTCTCAGAAAGTTTAATAGACTCTGTCCTTAATGTTCCTTAGGACAGTTGACTCTAGCTGTTGACTCTATCTTTCTAACCATGAAATCTGGGCAACCTTAAATGAGATATTTTCCTTTGAAAAATTAGGTCCTATGCCAGGTATCTTTTAAAGAAATCAATTAGATTCGTCAGTCTGACCAAACCATTATTAAGCCATTAAAGAAAAGGGAATTGTACCTCACTAATATATTTTCCTTAGTAAATTGTCCCCTTAGTAAGTTGTCCCGTTATGTTTTTGACTTTTAAAAAGTAAGACTTCTTTTAAAGCTTTTCACTATTCTTCAAAACCTGAATATACCCATACATGAAAGAAAATTAAAAGAATGTGTTTTTACATCCAAGGTATATTCCTATAAGAAACACATATTTTAATGAAATCATATCATATCAATACTTTAATCTGCTTTCTGCCATTCCCTCACTTACTGTAATATGACGTAAACGTTTTACCAGGTAATACATAGCTTTAAAAATATTATAATAAATCTAATTCATTGAATAATGCTTTACTTTTGAACGCATTGATTCTAAATTTTCACTATAAAATCGTGAATTGCAAATAGCTAATCATTGTTATTGATGTTACTCTTTATACAACAAAGAGAAGCATATGCAGGCACTAGGCTAAACACATTACGTGGACTTACATTTAATCGTTGCAGGTAGAACTTTGTGTTTTCCAGTGTAGAAGTCCCCTAACTTGTTCAGCCCCTTTGATCCAGTAATTTTGCTTTGGGAAATATTTCCTAAAGGAAATGGAAAAGAGCAATTTAGCAGTAGAAATGTTAAGCATACTTGTTTCTACATTTACCAGTGGGTGTTTTCATGCAGGCTCTTTTATAAAATACATGTCAATTTTCAAGTAGGCATTCAGAATTCTTCTTTATTATAGGTTCTGCCAGGATGGAAATAAGATTCCAGTAGTCTACAGTTTCCAGAGGCAGTATCTGTTATAGCAGTAAAAATCTAAAACTAAGAGCTCCTGTCCCCTAGCTACTCTAAGCCCTCAAACATGTTCATGTCTGCTTGCTAATAATTCCTGCTTGGTGCCTACTTCTTTCTGGCTTACTGGCATCCCAGGGCTGGAGTCCCTGCATATGGCTCTCCATCCCCTTTAGCTCCATGTACCTGGTGGCTGTGGTGAGGAATGTGACCATCCTGGCCGTGGTAAAGTTGGAGCACAGCCTGCACCAGCCCATGTACTTCTTCCTGTGCATGTTGGCTGTCATTGACTTGGTCCTGTCAACATCTACCATGCCCAGGCTGTCATTGACTTGGTCCTGTCAACATCTACCATGCCCAAACTGCTAACCATCTTCTGTTTTTGTGCCTGTCACATTGACCTAGATACTTGCTTGACCCAACTGTTCTTTAGTCACGGTAGAGTCAGGCATCTTCCTTGCCATGGCTTTTGATCACTATGTGGCCATCTGTGACCCACTATGCCACACCTCAATGCTCACATGCAGTGGTAGGACGTTTGGGCCCGGCTGCCCTCCTTCATGGAGTACTCTACATTGGACCTCTGCCCCTGATGATTTGCCTGAGGCTGCCCCTTTACCGGGCCCAAATCACTGCCCACTCCTACTGTGAGTACATGGCCGTGGTCACCTTGGCATCTAGTGACACAGCAACTTATATGGAATGGGAATTGGCTTCCTGGTATTGATCCTGGATTCATTAGCCATCACTGCCTCCTATGTGGTGATTTTTAGGGTTGACCACCCCTGAGGCTAGGCTTCAAATATGCAGTTCTCATATTTGTGCTATCCTTGTCTTCTATATCCCCATTGCTGTTTCCTCTCTCACTCACCGCTTTGGCCATCATGTCCCTCCCCATATCCATATCCTTTTGGCCAACTTTTACTTCCTCATTCCACCCGTTCTCAACCCAATTGTCTATGCTGTTCACACTAAACAAATTTGAGAGAGACTTCTCCACATTAAGTCGGGGGCTCAACCCAAGTGACTGTTCTGAATCTATGAGACAGATATTTAGTGATGGCAGGAAAAGGCTCTGACCAGGGAAACCAATGAAATAAGACCCATGCAACCAAGTCTTACCTGAGTTATGGAGAAAAGGGTCTAAGAGGAATGCTAGAATATATTCTGCTTGACCATGGATTTCCTGAAAGGGGAATATCTGAAATATTTGAAAGAGGAAATAAGGGCTTGAGTTTTTGTACAATATTCCTTTTACTATTTGACTTCACAAAATTTATCAATAGACACAAGCATACAGACCACAGAAGTAGTCTGTAGTCATTTATTTCTTTGACTTTTTTGGTGAAGGATTTCTGGTTTCTCTTTGGAGAGAGCATTTTGCACAATTTCTAGAAGGTAAAATTATAATTTAACACCTTTTTGAAAACAGTTTACAAATTCTGTTCGTAAAGGTCTGGAAAAATTGTGTTGGCAAGATTTTCCAATCCTTTTCACTTGCCCCATAAAAGGTCTTTTGTTGAGAATGGAGGCGATATGAATGTGAGAAACCTTAATATAATGCGCCTTGGAATGGGACTCTACTGCTCACAGGAGTTAAAGTCCTCAAGCCAGGTCATTCTCCCATTTAAATAGATAACTGGAAATGTGGGCATTTCCATTTACCTCCACATTTCTCAGGAGATGAGTATCCCACATCTCCTCATAATAAAATTAACTACGAGTCGGGAGGAGGAGACAGAAGGACAGTAGGAGATTCCATTTTGGAGACCCTGAAATAGCCTACATGAAGGACAGCAGCCAAACTGAAGTAAAACGACAGAAGCAAGAAGGTAAGAGTGGGATTATTGACATGAAAGAGGTTGGGTTGAGGACTGAGTAAAGGTGATGAGAATAAATATATTCCCAGTGGTAGATGCAAACCTTTATATAACTTTAGATTTCTTTGGAGAATTCTTAGGGACAAATTATCAAAATAAATGTATGAACTTTTATTATTTATGATAGAAGTTCCATAATGAGATGACTACTTCAGGCTAGAAACCTATAGAAATTTTGTGATAATGCATGAAAAAAACGGAATGAAGCAATCACACTCAATTATAGTATGTCCATTTTAGTTGTAAAATGTTTCAGACTTTAAATTGAAAATGCTCATTTAGCCTCCTCAATTTACAAACCATTACAAAAATTTAAAAGCTAAGGTGACTTACCTTAGGCTTAAAAGGAATCATCTTCACATTTGAATGTATAATCTAAAGAAGCCAATGATTAAACCAGAGCTAAAATTTAAACCTCATATGTCATCAACAAAAAAATGAAGGACTTAGAATATCAGAAATTTTTTCTAAAGTTTGGCTTAATGTCCCTAAGCCAGGTCTAAATTTCTATTTCCTCAGAATCCTATGCCTAAGCCTAAGGTTGAATGGATAACATTTATTAATTTTTTCCCATTGTTTTGGGGTGAAGGGTACTTATTTCCCCATCTCCTTACCTAGGGTCCTGGAGTTCAGTACCAAACCTAAGTCATTTATTGGGGAAACATTGTGTTCTATGAACATAATTTAAATGCCAAATGTAATGTGTCTGCTAGATTTTATTAGGAGTTGATGAAAAGATACCATAAACTTACCAGAGTTAGAAGCTTATTTTACAGAGTTATCTCCTGACCATAACTTGTGCTTTGGAGAAAATGAAGATGATGTTCATGTCTGTCAGTGGCACCAGTGCTGTGAGAGAAATGACAAGGAACCTTTGTCATGGGATAGCTCTTTGGCATTAGCTGAAAAATCCATTTATACTATGTAAAGCAGAGTGTGTGTATGGAGATCCATGGCTCTTAATGTGGACTTAATTGAATTCAAGAGGATTAGTACTAAGTACTTTCTAGCCGAATATCCTCCGAAATGCCACAGTAAGGGGTTCCTCTTTAGATCAAGAACAAATACCAATAATCTCCACTTTCTTTATCTCCAGTCAGTCAATCAATACTGTATGAGGAAAAAGAAGAAAAATACTACCTGTATGTGTGCTCCTGCTCCATCCAGGGACAACCAACCATGACAACACCCAGGCCTATCAGACTCAGGATATGAGGTAAATTATAGACCATATAGTAGAGCATTTAATCCCATTGTCAACTATAGTCATGGCTGAGCCCTTTCATGGTGAACAGGATAAGAGGTAAGATACCCTGGTGAATGCAATATGAGGATGTGACAAATAGGTCCAACAACTGAATATCCATCTTATTCAAAGCCAACACCATGTTTCTCCTTCACACAAATACCTTTTTCTCTTCTGTTACTTTCTGTTACTGATACTCAGGCTGGAAGTAAAAGACACTTTCATCATCGCCTTTTTTTTGTTTTGTTTTTAATAAATGTATTTATTTTTGGCTGCATTGGGTCTTCGTCGCTGTGCACGGGCTTTCTCTAGTTGCGACGAGTGAAGGCTACTCTTCATTGTGGTGCACGGCCTTCTCATTGCAGTGGCTTCTCTTGCTGCAGACCATTTCTCTAGCTCTAGGTGTGTGGTCTCAATAGTTGTGGCGCACAGGCTCAATAGTTGTGGTGTGTGGGCTTAGTTGCTCTGAGGCATGTGGGATCTTCCTGGGCCCGGGCTAGAACCCGTGTCCCCTGCACTGGTAGGCAGATTCTGAACCATCAGGGAAGTCCTCATCATCATCTTGTGACTCTGCAAGTCTTCATGGAAAAAAATGAAGACTAGGGAACAGTTAAGGGAGGAGGAATCATTATAGCTATTAAAGGGTCTTGTGGCACAGGTAGTTAACTTGGGCTTTGGACTTAGAATAAAGGGCAGAGATGGATCTGAACCAGTAATTTTCAGACTTTGGACGTGTTGCACAATCTAAGCTTCAGTCTCCTCTTATTTTTCTTTTATGGTTTTTATTCTTCAATTTGTTAATATGGTGTGTCACATTGATTTGCGTATATTGAAGAATCCTTGCATCCCTGAGATAAATCCCACTTGATCATGGTGTATGATCCTTTTAATGTGTTGTTGGATTCTGTTTGCTAGTATTTTGTTGAGGATTTTTGCATCTATATTCATCAGTGATATTGGTCTGTAATTTTCTTTTTTTGTACTATCTTTGTCTGGTTTGGGTATCAGGGTGATGGTGGCCTCATAGAATGAGTTTGGGAGTGTTCCTTCCTCTGCAGTTTTTTGCAAGAGTTTGAGAAGGATGGGTGTTAGCTCTTCTCTAAATGTTTGATAGAATTCACCTGTGAAGCCATCTGGTCCTGGACATTTGTTTGTTGGAAGATTTTTAATCAGTTTCAATTTCATTACTTGTGATTGGTCTGTTCATATTTTCTGTTTCTTCCTGGTTCAGTCTTGGAAGGTTATACCTTTCTAAGAATTTGTCCATTTCTTCCAGGTTGTCCATTTTATTGGCATAGAGTTGCTTGTAGTAGTCTCTTAGGATGCTTTGTATTTCTGTGGTGTCTGTTGTAACTTCTCCTCTTTCATTTCTAATTTTATTGATTTGAGTCCTCTCCCTCTTCTTCTTGGTGAGTCTGGCTAAAGGTTTTTCAATATTGTTTATCTTCTCAAAGAACCAGCTTTTAGTTTTATTGATCTTTGCTATTGTTTTCTTTCTATTTCATTTATTTCTGCTCTGATCTTTATGATTTCTTTCCTTCTGCTTACTTTGGGTTTTGTTTGTTCTTCTTTCTCTAGTTCCTTTAAGTGTAAAGTGAGATTGTTGATTTGAGATGTTTCTTGAGGTAGGCTTGTATAGCTGTAAACTTACCTCTTAGAATTGCTTTTGCTGCATCCCATAGGTTTTGGATCATCGTGTTTTCATTGTCATTTGGCTCTAGGTATTTTTTGATTTCCGCTTTGATTTCTTCAGTGATCTCTTGGTTATTTAGTAACGTATTGTTTAGCCTCCATGTGTTTGTGTTCTTTACGTTTCTTTCCCTGTAATTCATTTCTAATCTCATAACGTTGTGGTCAGAAAAGATACTTGATATGATTTCAATTTTCTTAAATTTACTGAGGCTTGATTTGTGTCCCGAGATGTGATCTATCCTGGAGAATGTTCAGTGCACACTTGAGAAGAAAGTGTAATCTTCTGTTTTTGGATGGAATGTCCTATAAATATCAATTAAATCTATCTGGTCTATTGTGTCATTTAAAGCTTCTGTTTCCTTATTTATTTTCATTTTGGATGATCTGTCCATTGGTGTAAGTGAGGTGTTAAAGTCCCCCACTATTATTGTGTTACTGTCAATTTCCTCTTTTATAGCTGTTAGCAGTTGCCTTATGTACTGAGGTGCTCCTATATTGGGTGCATATATATTTATAATTGTTATATCTTCTTCTTGGATTGATCCCTTCATTATGTAGTGTCCTTCCTTGACTCTTGTAACATTCTTTCTTTTAAAGCCTATTTTATCTGATATGAGTATTGCTACTCCAGCTTTCTTTTGATTTCCATTTGCATGGAATATCTTTTTCCATCCCCTCACTTTCACTCTGTATGTGTCCCTAGGTCTGAAGTGGGTCTCTTGTAGACAGCATATATATGGGTCTTGTTTGTGTATCCATTCAGCAAGCCTGTGTCTTTTGGTTGGAGCACTTAATCCATTCACGTTTAAGGTAATTATTGATATGTATGTTCCTATGACCATTTTCTTAATTGTTTTAGGTGTGTTTTTGTAGGTCTTTTCCTTCTCTTGTGTCTCCTGCCTAGAGAAGTTCCTTTAGCATTTGTTGTAGGGCTGGTTTGGTGGTGCTGAATTCTCTTAGCTTCTGCTTGTCTGTAAAGCTTTTTTCTCCATGGAATCTGAATGAAATCCTTGACGGGTAGAGTAATCTTGGTTGTAGGTTCTTCCCTTTCATCACTTTAAGTATATCATGCCACTCCCTTCTGGACTGTAGAGTTTCTGCTGCGAAATCAGCTGTTAACCTTATGGGAGTTCCCTTGTATGTTATTTGTCGTTTTTCCCTTGCTGCTTTCAATAATTTTTCTTTGTCTTTAATTTTTGCCAATTTGATTACTATTTGTCTCGGCATGTTTCTCCTTGGGTTTATCCTGTATGGGATTCTCTGCACTTCCTGGACTTGGGTGGCTATTTCCTTTCCCATGGTAGGGAAGTTTTCGACTATAATCTCTTCAAATATTTTCTCAGGTTCTTTCTCTCTCTCTTCTCCTTCTGGGACCCCTTTAATGCGAACGTTGTTGTGTTTAGTGTTGTCTCAGAGGTCTGTTAGGCTGTCTTCATTTCTTTTCATTCTTTATTCTGTTCTGCAGCAGTGAATTCCACCATTCTGTCTTCCAGGTCACTTATCCATTCTTCTGCCTCAGTTATTCTGCTATTGATTCCTTCTAGTGCAGTTTTCATTTCAGTTATTGTATTATTTATATTGTTCATGTCTGTTTGTTAATTCTTCTAGGTCTTTGTTAAACATTTCTTGCATCTTCTCTATCTTTGCCTCCATTGTTTTTCCGAGGTCCTGGATCATCTTCACTATCATTATTCTGAATTCTTTTTCTGGAAGGTTGCCTATCTCCACTCCATTTAGTTGTTTTTCTGGGGTTTTATCTTGTTCCTTGATCTGGTACATAGCCCTCTGCCTTTTCATCTTGTCTATCTTCCTGTGAATGTGGTTTTTGTTCCACAGGATGCAGGATTGTAATTCTTCTTGCTTCTGCTGTCTGCCCTCTGGTGGATGAGGCTATCTAAGAGGCTTTTGTAAGTAAGTTTCCTCCAGTCTCCTCCTCTTAAAAATGAAAGCAACAATAGTAGCTCCTCATGGGTTAATTATAAGGATATAATGAGATAATGAATCTAAAATGCCTGGATAATCCCTGGCACACGAAACACAACTTGTCTTTTAAAAATAGTATTTTATCATGCACTGACAGGCCCATGGGAAGGGTAATAAGTCAGGAAGAGTAACTGGAACAAGTTCCTGGAAAAGCCAAAGAATGTCTGCAATTGTGCCTCACTCGTAAGTGTACTAGTCTCTGCTCTAGAAAACACTCTCTGTCTTTGCTTCTCTACAGAAAATTAGTTATATAAACAGATTCAGCTTTCCTCTGTTCTCTTTGGCTGCCTGGTACCCACTCATGTACATCTGAGGCTTTTTAACTATTGACACCCACCTAATTAGTCTTGTGACAGTAAAAGGCTAAATACCTCTAAATATTTCCTGGTATAACAAGTAAAAAATTAATACTCACAAACTCAGTTGTGCAAAATGTCATTTCCTTCTTTTTTTCACTGGCATCATCCATCCACAATGGGGCTTAGAGTAAAAATAAAATTAAGTTATACAAGATAGGATTTCCAACCAAATCCAATCAACTTTATAAATTGCAATTGATTAAGAAATCCTTAATTTAGGCTAATACAGTTTTTAAAACTCCCCCAGGAGTTTTTACATCACCCTCTTCTTTGTGTTAGATTTAAAACTGCAGTGGGGGGGGGGTGGGTTCTTACAAGACTGCCACCATGGCAGTTATATGGGAGACAACTAGTTCCTGCTTCCTTTTCTTGGCTGGCCTCGACCCCATATACATCTTGTGCTATAATTATGGTATTTTTTCACACTGTGGCCTGTGGTACGTGACCTCCTCCTACTAGAGTCTCTGATACAGTTGATCCACTGAGATTGCAGTCACACCCCCACAGGACCCTGGCAGAGACTGATACAGTTGATCCACTGAGATTGCAGTCACACCCCCACAGGACCCTGGCAGAGACTGTCCACTCTATCTTTCTCATACTCATCCCTTTGTCCCAGCTGCGGCACCCTCTGCAAGCTGGCCAAAGTGACCACTCTTATTCTGAGCCAACTTATTTCATCTGTGCCCCCAGATCCGATTTCACACCACTTGGAGTCTTGGGAGCCTCAGCTTAAGAAGGAGAAAGTATGGTCCCAACTAGTGTTCTTCCTCCCACCAGGCACAGACAGTCTTTGTGCCTAACCTAATCTGAAACCAGGAACAGAAATCTGTTCTGCCAGGTCAGATACCCTTATACATTTTTGTCATCTTTTTGGTTCAAAGCTTTTAAATTTAAAAGCCAAGAATTCTATGTCCTGCTAAAGGGGCAACATGCGAGGTCCTGGAGGCACTGGTATCCTTCTATGACTGGATTCTAGAAATGAGAATTCTAGAATTGAGTTTGAGAAATGACTCTGCAGAAGATCTAAAAAGAAAAGCCTAAGATCTGAAGGATCTATAGTTCTAGAAATATTGCCTGACCAGTGCAAATCTTTTTAGGGAATAGTATGGTTGACTGTTTACTTCTGTACTTCTGTCTTCAACAAGGAAAACTGACTCACTTGATTCAAATGGAACAAACACCAACAAAATATAAAATTGATTATGGTATTCAGAATTGAGAGCTGGATGAGAATCTTGGCCAGGACTCCTCCCTTTCAAGGAATATTTTTTGGTTCAATCCTTATCTGTTAAAGTTGGGTGGGTATGAGTAATTGAGGTGAGACATAGTTAAAGGATACAAGCATCTCACTATGTTCTATAGGCAGATTAGTTGGACAGATATATGATATAGATAAGTAGACAAACCAGTAGATGATCACTCAGGAACTAATGTTATTCTTAATTTGGTTTAGCCAAGATTTCTCAGATGCATCCAGTGTTGTAAGGGTATTGTACTGTATCATCTTGGCCAAGCTGGAACTATGTTTCCTAGAATTCCTTTCCTGGTGTGGTTTCTGGTTGGGGCTGGCCAGAAGACATATTTCTGTGATACTGGAAGGCAGAAATGAAATGGCTATTTCTATCATAAAAAGTCTACAAATAACAAATGTTGGCAAGGATGTGGAGAAAAAGGAACCCTTGTACAGTGTTAGTGGGAATGTAAGTTGATGCAGCCACTATAGAAAATATGGAGTTTGCTCAAAAAACTAAAAATAGAACTACCATATGATCCAGCAATTGAACTGCTTGGCATATATCTGAAAAAAAAAACCCTCTAATTCAAAAAGATATACGCACCCCAATGTTCATAGCAGCACTATTTACAACAACCAAGACATAGACACAACCCAAGTGCCCATCAAACCGGCGACTGCATTATATAGATGTGAGACTTATATATATATGTGTATATATATATATATACACATATACATATACATATATGTTGTGTATGTATATATATGAGTATTACTCAGCCATAAATAAAATACTGCCATTTGCAGCAATGTGGATGGACCTAGAGAATATTATGCTCAGTGAAATAAGTCAGGCTCAGAATGACAAATACTGTATAATATCACTTATATATGGAACCTAAAATTAATACAATGAATATATATGCAAAACAAACAGACCCATAGATATAGAACACAAATTTGTGGTAACCAAAGGGGAAAGGGAAAGTGGAGGGACAAATCTGGGTATGAGATTAATAGATACAAACTACTATGTATAAAATAGATAAGCAACAAGGATATACTGTATAGCACAGAGAATTATAGCCATTGTCTTGTAATAACCTATAATGGAGTATTATCTGCAAAAATACTGAATCATTATGCTGTATACCTAACATTATAAATCAACTAATTTTAAAAAATCTGTTGCATTTCTACACACTAATAAACTTTTAAAAAGAAATGGGGGCAAGTCAATAACTGAGACAGAAGAATGAATAAGTGAGGTGGAAGACAGAGTGGTGGAAATCACTGCCACAGAACAGAATAAGGAAAAAAGAATAAAAAGGAATGAGAATGGGCTTCCCTGGTGGTTCAGTGGTTGAGAGTCTGCCTGCTGGGTTCGTGCCCCAGTCCAGGAGGATCCCACATGCCACGGAGTGGCTGGGCCCATGAGCCATGGCCATTGAGCCTGTGCTCCACAATGCAACAGTGAGAGGCCCGCATACCACAAAAAAAAAGGAATGAGGGCAGTCTCAGAGACCTCTGAGACAACATTAAATGCACCAACATTCACATTATAGGGATCCCAGAAGGAGAAAAGTGAAAGAGGGCCTGAGAAAATATTTGAAGAGATAATAGCTGAAAACTTCCCTAACATGGGAAACATTAACTCAAGTCCAGGAAGCACACAGAGTCCCATACAGGATAAACCCAAGGAGGAACACGCCAACACACATATTAATCAAACTGACAAAAATTAAAGACAAAATATTGAAAGCAAAAAGGGAAAAGCAACAACATGCAAAGGAATCCCCATAAGGTTATCATCTGATTTTTCAGCAGAAACCCTGCAGGCCAGAAGGGAGTGGCAAGATATATTTAAAATGATGAAAGGGAAAAACCTACAACCAAGAATACTCTACCCAGCATAGCTCTTGTTCAAACTCAGTGGAGAAATCATAAAGAGGATTCAGCACCACCATACCAGCTTTACAAAAATACTGAAGGAACTTCTCCAGGCAGAAAAGAAAAGGCCACAACTAGAAACAAGGAAATTAAGAGTGGTAAAGTTCACCAGTAAAGGCAAACATACAGGAAAGGTAGGAAACAATCCACACACAAATATGATATCAAAACCAGCAATTGTGAGGACAGTACAAATGCATGATATTGGAAATGCATTTGGAATTAAAAGACCAGAAAGTTAAAACAATCTTGTTTATATAATAGACTGCTATATCAGTGCCTCATGGTAACCACAAACTTAAAATCTACAATAGAAACACAAAAGAGAAAGCAAACCAAACACAGCACTAAAGTTAGGTATCAAATCACAAGAGAAGAGAAAAAAAAAGAGAAAAAAAAGACCTATAAAAACAAAACCCAAAGACCTACCCAAAACAACTAACATGGCAACATACATATTGATAATTACCTTAAATGTAAACATTAAATTCTCCAACCAAAAGACATAGGCTGGCTGAAAGGATACAAAACAAGACCCATATATATACTGTCTACAGGAGACCCACTTCAGATCTAGAGACACATACAGACTGAAAGTGAGGGAATGGAAAAGATATTCCATGCAAATGGAAATCAAAAGAAAGGTGGAGTAGCAATACTCATATCAGACAAAATAAACTTTAAAATAATGTTACAAGAGACAAGGACACTGCATAATGATCATGGGATAAATCCAAGAAGAAGATATAACTACTATAAATATATATGCACCTAACATAGAAGCACCTCAATATATAAGGCAAATACTAACAGCCATAAAGGAGAAATTGACAGTAACACAATAATAGTGGGGACTTTAACACACCACTTTCATCAATGGACAGATCATCAAGACAGAAAAATCAATAAGGAAACACAGGCCTTAAATGACACATTAGAAAAGATGGCCTTAATTGATATTTATAGGGCATTCCATCTGAAAGCAGCAGAATACACAATCTTCTGAAGTGTACATGGAACATTCTCCAGGATACATCACATGTTGAGCCACAAAGCGAGCCTCAGTAAATTTAAGAAAATTAAAATCATATCAAGCAACTTTTCTGCCAACACTATGAGATTAGAAATCAACTACAAGAAAAAGCTGCAAGAAAACACAAATACTTGGAGGTTAAACAGTGTTGCTAAACAACCAATGGATCACTGAAGAAATCAAAGAGGAAATCAGAAAATACAGAGAAAGGAAAACAAAAACACAACAATCCAAAGCCTATGGGATGCAGCAAAAGCAGTTCTAAGACAGAATTTCATAGCAATACAATTTTACGTCAGGAAACAAGAAAAATCTCAAACAATCTAACCTTACACCTAAAGCAACTAGAGAAACAAGAACAAAGAAAACCCAAAGTGAGTAGAAGGAAAGAAATCATAAAGATCAGAGCAGAAATAGAGATGAAGAAAACAAGAGAAAAGATCAATGACACTAAAACCAGGTTCTTTGAAAAGATAAACAGCATTGATAAACCTTTAGCCAGACTCATGAAGAAAAAAAGGGAGAGGGTTAAAATCAATAAGATTAAAAACAAAAAAGAAGTTACAACAGACAGCACAGAAATCCAAAGGATCATAAGAGACTACTATATGCAACTGTATGCCAATAAAATGGACAACCTGGAAGAAATGGACAAATTCTTAGAAATGTACAACCTTCCAAGACTGAACCAGGAATTAAATATAAAATATGAACAGACCGGGCACAAGTATTGAAACTGAAACTGATTTAAAAACTCCCAACAAACGAAAGTCCAAGACCAGATGGCTTCACAGGTGAATTCTATCAAACATTTAGAGAAGAGCTAAAGGTATCCTTCTAAAGGTATTTCAAATAATTGCAGAGGAAGGAACACTCCCAAACTCATTCTACAAAGCTATCATCACCCTGATACCAAAACCAGACAAAGATACCACAAAAAAAGAAAATTACAGGCCAGTATCACTAATGAACATACATGCTAAAATCCTCAACAAAATACGAGCAAACAGAATCCAATAATACATTAAAGGGATCATACACCATGATCAAGTGGGATTTATCCCAGGGATGTAAGCATTCTTCAAATCCACAAATCAATCAGTGTGATATACCACATTAACAAACTGAATAAAAACCATACGATCATCTCATGAGATGCAGAAAAAGCATTTGACAAAATTGAACACCCATTTATAGTAATAATAACTCTCCAGAAATTGGGCATAGATGGAACCTACCTCAACATAATAAAGGCCATATACGACAAACCTACAGCTAACATCATACTCAATGGTGAAAAACTGAAAGAATTTCCTCTAAGATCAGGAACAAGACAAGGATGTCCACTCTCACCCACTTTTATTCAACATAGTTTTGGAAGTCCCAGCCATGGCAATCAAAGAAGAAAAAGAAATTAAAAGAATACAAATTGTAAAATAAGAAGTGAAATTGTCACTATTTGCAGATGGCATGATACTGTACATAGAAAAATCCTAAAGATGCTACCAGAAAACTACTAGAGCTCATCAATGAATTCGGTAAAGTTGCAGTATAAAAAATTAATACATAGAAATCACTTGCATTTCTATACACTAACAATGAAACACCAGAAAGATAAATTAAGGAAACAATCTGATTTAGCATTGCATCAAAAAGAATAAAATATCTAGGATTAAACCTACCTAAGGAGGAAAAAACTTGTACGTACTCTGAAAACTATAAGATGCTGATTAAAGAAATAGAAGATGACACAAACAGGGAAAGTTATGCCAAGTTCTTGTACTGGAAGAATCAATATTGTCAAAATGACCATACTACCCAAGGTAATCTACAGATTAAATGCAATCCCTAACAAATTACCAATGGCATTTTTTTTCACAGAACTAGAACAAATAATTTTAAAATTTGTATGGAAACACAGAAGACCCTGAATAGCCAAAACTATCTTGAGAAAGAAGAATGGAGCTGCAGGAATCAGGCTCCCTGACCAGACTATACTACAAAACTACAGTCATCAAAACACTATGGTACCTGCACAAAAACAGAAATATAGATCAGTAGAAAAGGATAGAAAGCCCAGAAATAAACCCATGCACCTATGGTCAATCTATGACAAAGGAAGCAAACATCATATGATATCACTTATATGTGGAATCGAAAAAAATTATACAAATGAACTTATTTGCAAAACAAAAACAGACTCACAGACTTAGAAAACAAACTTATGGTTACCAAAAGGAAAAGTTGGGAGGGAGGGATAAATTAGGAGTTTAGGATTAACATATACACACTACTATATATAAAATACATAATCAATGAGGACCCACTGTATAGCACAGGGAACTATACTCAATATTCTGTAATAATCTATATGGGAAAAATAATTTTTAAAAGAATGATATAAGTACAACCGAATCACTTTTCTGTACACCTGAAACTAACACAATGTTTTAAATTAACTATACTGCAATATAAAATAAAAATTAAATTAAAAAAAATAAAAACATATGCCAATGAATCAGTGTGGTACATCACATCAACAAGATAAAAACCACCTGATCATCTCAATAGATGCATAAAAAGCATCTGATAAAACTCAACATCCATTCATGATAAGAACACTTACCAAAGTGGGCATAGAGGGAACATATCTCAGTATAATAAAAGCTATTTATGACAAACCCACAGCCAATCTAATACTCAGTGAAATGCTGAAAGCCTTCCCACTAAAATCTGAAATAAGATATGCATGCTCACTCTCACCACTTCTTTTCAACATAGTATTGGTCCAAGCCACAGAAATCAGTAAAGTAAAAGGTATCCAAATTGGAAGGGAAGAGGTAACATTGTCATTATATGCAGATGACATGGTACCATATATGGTCAGCAAGGTAGCAAGATACAAGATTAACATACAGAAATCTGTTGCATTTCTTTACACTAACAATGAAATATCAGAAAAAGAAAGTGAAAAACATTTTAAAATTGCATCAAAAAAATAAAAATAAAATACATAGAAATAAACCTGACCAAGGAGGTGAAAGACTTATATGCTGAGAACCATAAAACACTGAAGAATTAAAAAGAAATGGAAAGATATCCCATGCTCTTGGATTAGAAGAATTAACATTGTTAAAATGGTCATACTACCCAAAGCAATCCACAGATTCAATGTGATCCCTATCAAATTACCCATGACACTTATCATTATTTATTCAAGTTTTGTGAAAAGATCTATATGGAACCACAAAAGACCCAGAATTGCCAAAGCAATCCTGAGGAAAAACAACAAAGCTGAGGCATACCACTCCCAGGCTTCAGACAATACTACAAAGCAACAGTAATCAAACCAGTGTGGTATTAGCACAAAAACAGGCATATGGATCAATAAAACAGAATAGAGAGCCCAGAAATAAACCCACACACCTAGAGTCAATTAATCTTCAACGAAGGAAGCAAGAATATACAGTGGAGAACAGACAGTCTCTTCAGCAAATAGTGCTGGGAAACCTGGACAGCCACATACAGATCAATGAACTTAGCATATTAATTCACACCATACACACAAAAAATTCAAAATGGCTTAAAGACTTAGATATAAGACATGACATCATAAAACTCCTAGAAGAGAACATAGGCAAAACATTCTCTGATATAAATTGTATGGTAAGTCCCCTACATACAAACCTTCAAGTGCCAAACTTTCAAAGAAGTGAACATGCATTCAAATGTCCAATCACATAAGTTCACTTGTCTGGCGTACATTGTCATGTGCATGCATCCTGTACAAGTGGTTGTGTTTTTATGTACTTTACAGTACTGTATAGAGTACAGTAGTACAGAATCTTTATTTAAAGCCCAGGATGTCTGGAAGCAAGCGTAAAAGCAGTGGTAATGCAGCTGGTACTACTGTACTTTATGTATTATTTATGTGGAAAGTATTATAAACCTATTACAGTACAGTACTATATAGCCAGTTGTGTTAGTTGGGTACCTAGGCTAACTTAGTTGGACTTACAAACAAATGGGACTTATGAATGTGCTCTCAGGATGAACTTGTTCATATGTAGGGGACTTACTGTACCAGAGTTTTCTTAGGTCAGTCTCCCAAGGCAATAGAAATACAAGCAAAAATAAACTAATGGGGCCAAATCAAATTTATAAGCTTTTCCACAGCAAAGGAAATTGTAAACAAAACAAAAAGCAATGTACTGCCTGGGAGAAAATGTTTGCAAATGATGCAACTGATAAGGGATTAATTTCCACATTATACAAACAGCTCACACAACTCAACAACATAAAAACAATCCAATCAAAAAATGCACAGAAGACGTAAATAGACATTTCTCCAAAGACATACACATGGCCAGAGCTCAACTACACTAATTATTAGAGAAATGCAAATCAAAACTACAATGAGGTATCAACTCACACCAGTCAGAATGGCTATCATCAAAGAGTTTACAAATAATAAATGCTGGAGAGGGTGTGGAGAAAAGGGAACCCTCCTATACTGTTGGCTGGAATGTAAATTGGTGCAGCCACTATGGAGAACAGAATGAAGATTCCTTTAAAAACTAAATATACAATTACCATACAATCCAGCAATCCCACTTCTGGGCGTATATCTGGAGAAAACCATAATTCGAAAAGATACATGCACCCCCCTGTTCACTGCAGCACTATTTACAATAGCCAAGACATGGAAGCAATATAGGTGTCCACTTGCAGATGAATAAAGAAGATGTGGTATGTATATAAACAATACAGTATTACTCAGCCACAAAAGAGAATGAAATAATGCCATTTGCAGCAACATGGATAAACCTAGAGATTATGCTAAGTGAAGTCAGTCAGACAAAGACAAATATCATATGATATCACTCATACGTGGAATCTTAAAAAAATGATACAAATGAACTTATTTACAAAACAGAAACAGACTCACAGACATAGAAAACAAACTTATGGGTACCAAAGGAGCAAGAGGTAGGGAAGGGATAAATTAGGAGTTTAGGAGTAGCAGATACAAACTACTATATATAAAATAAACAATGACCTACTGCATAGAACAGGGAACTATAGTCAATAGCTTGTAATAAACGATAATGGGGAAAGAATCTGAAGAAATATGTAATAACTATACTTTAATTTTAAAAAGAGAGAAATTAAGAAAACAATCCCATTGACAATTGCATTAAAAAGAATAAAACGGGGGGGACGAGGGGAAGATGGCAGAAGAGTAAGATGCGGAGATCACCTTCCTCCCCACAGATACACCAGAAATACATCTACATGTGGAACAGCTCCCACAGAACACCTACTGAACACTGGCAGAAGACCTCAGACCTCCCAAAAGGCAAGAAACTCCCCATGTACCTGGGTAGGGCAAAAGAAGAAAAGAATAAACAGAGACAAAAGGATAGGGACGGGGCCTGCACCAGTGGGAGGGAGCTGTGAAGGAGGAAAGGTTTCCACACACTAGGAAGTCCCTTTGCGGGCAGAGACTGCAGGTGGCAGAGGGGGAAAGCTTCGGAGCCGCGGAGGAGACCACAGTAACAGGGGTGCGGAGGGCAAAGCGGAGAGATTCCCGCACAGAGGATCGGTGCCGACGGGCACTCACCAGCCAGAGAGGCTTGTCTGCTTCCCTGCCGGGGCGGGCGGGGCTGGGAGCTGAGGCTCGGGCTTCGGTTGGAGCAGGGAGAGGACTGGGGTTGGCGGCGTAAACACAGCCTGCAGGGAGTTAGTGCACCACGGCTAGCCGGGAGGGAGTCCGGGGAAAAGTCTGGAGCTGCCGAAGAGGCAAGAGACTTTTTCTTCCCTCTTTGTTTCTTTGTTTGGTGCGGAAGGAGAGGGGATTAAGAGTGCTGCTTAAAGGAGCTCCAGAAACGGGCGCGAGCCGCGGCTAAAAGCGTGGACCCCAGAGACGGGCATGAGACGCTAAGGCTGCTGCTGCCGCCACCAAGAAGCCTGTGTGCGAGCACAGGTCACTCTCCACACCTCCCTTCCGGGGAGCCTGTGCAGCCCGCCACTGCCAGGGTCCCGGGATCCAGGGACAACTCCCCTGGGAGAACGCACGGCGCTCCTCATGCTGGTGTAACCTCACACTGGCCTCCGCCTCCGCAGGCTCGCCCCGCATCGTGCCCCTCCCTCCCCCCGGCCTGAGTGAGCCAGAGCCCCCGAATCAGCTGCTCCTTTAACCCCGTCCTCTCTGAGCGAAGAACAGACGCCCTCCAGCGAACTACACGCAGAGGCGGGGCCAAATCCAAAGCTGAGACCCTGGGAGCTGTGAGAACAAAGAAGAGAAAGGGAAATCTCTCACAGCAGCCTCAGGAGCAGCAGATTAAATCTCCACCATCAACTTGATGTACCCTGCACCTGTGGAATATATGAATAGACAACGAATCATCCCATATTGAGGAAGTGGACTTTGAGAGCAAGACTTATGATTTTCTCCTCTTTTCCTCTTTTTTGTGAGTGTGTATGTGTATGCTTCTGTGTGAGATCCTGTCTGTATAGCTTTGCTTCCACCATTTGTCCTAGGGTTCTATCCATCCTTTTTTTAAAAAATTTTTCTTAATATTTTTAATAACTTTATATTTTATCTTACTTTATTTTACTTTACCTTTTCTTTTCTTTTTTCCTTCCTTCCTCCCTCCCTCCCTCCCTCCTTTCTTCTTTCTACTTCTACTAATTTTTTGTTTTTACTTTTTCTCCCTTTTATTCTGAGCCGTGTGGATGAAAGGCTCTTGGTACTGCTGCCAGGAGTCAGTGCTGTGCCTCTGAGGTGGGAGAGCCAACTTCAGGACACTGGTCCACAAGAGACCTCCCAGCTCCACATAATATCAAATGGCGAAAATCTCCCAGAGATCTCCATCTCAACACCAGCACCCAGCTTCACTCAATGACCAGCAAGCTACAGTGCTGGACACCCTATGCCAAACAACAAGCAAGACAGGAACACAACCCCACCCATTAGCAGAGAGGCTGCCTAAAATCATAATAAGGTCACAGACACCACAAAACACACCACTGGATGTGGTCCTGCCCACCAGAAAGACAAGATCCAGCCTCATCAACCAGAACACAGGCACCAGTCCCCTCCACCAGGAAGCCTACACAACCCACTGAACCAACCTTAACCACTGGGGACAAACGCCCAAAACAACAGGAACTACGAACCTGCAGCCAGCGAAAAGCAGACCCCAAACACAGTAAGTTAAGCAAAATTAGTAGACAGAGAAATATGCAGCAGATGAAGGAGCAAGATAAAAATGCACCAGACCTAACAAATGAAGAGGAAATAGGCAGTCTACCTAAAAAAGAATTCAGAATAATGATAGTAAAGATGATCCAAAATCTTGGAAACAGAGTGGAGAAAATACAAGAAACGTTTAACAAGGACCTAGAAGAACTAAAAAGCAAACAAACAATGATGAACAACACAGTAAATGAAATTTAAAATTCTCCAGAAATAATCAATAGCAGAATAATTGAGGCAGAAAAACGGATAAGTGACCTGGAAGATAAAATAGTGGAAATAACTACCACAGAGCAGAATAAAGAAAAAAGAATGAAAAGAATTGAGGACAGTCTCAGAGACCTCTGGAACAGAAATAAACACACCAACATTCGAATTATAGGGGTCCCACAAGGAGAAAGAGAAAGGGACTGAGAAAATATTTGAAGAGATTATAGTTGAAAGCTTCCCTAATATGGAAAAGGAAATAGTCAAACAAGTCCAGGAAACACAGAGAGTCTCATACATGATAAATCCAAGGAGAAACATGCCAAGACACATATTAATCAAACTATCAAAAATTAAATACAAAGGAAAAATATTAAAGGCAGCAAGGGAAAAGCAACAAATAACATACAAGGTAATCCCCATAATGTCAACAGGTAATCTGTCAGCAGAAACTCTGCAAGCCAGAAGGGTGTGGCAACACATATTTAAAGTGATGAAAGGGAAAAACCTACAACCAAGATTACCCTACCCGGCAAGGATCTCATTCAGATTTGACAGAGAATTTAAAACCTTTACAGACAAGCAAAAGCTAAGAGACTTCAGCACCACCAAAACAAGTTTACAACGAATGCTAAAGGAACTTCTCTAAGCAGGAAACACAAGAGAACGAAAAGGCCTACAATCACAAACGCAAAACAATTAAGAAAATGGTAATAGGAACATACATATCAATAACTTCCTTAAAAGTAAATGGATTAAATGCTCCAACTAAAACACATAGACTGCCTGAATGGATACAAGAACCATACATATGCTGTCTACAAGAGACCCATTTCAGACCTAGGGACACATACAGACTGAAAGTGAGGGGATGGAAAAAGATATTCCATGCAAATGGAAATCAAAAGAAAGCTGGCATAGCAATTCTCCTATCAGACAAAAAACAGACTTTAAAATAAACACTATTACAAGAGACAAAGAAGGACACTACATAATTATGAAGGGGTGAATCCAAGAAGAAGATATAACATTTGTAAATATTTATGCACCCAACATAGGAGCACCTCAATACATAAGGCAAATGCTAACAGCCATAAAAGGGGAAATCAACAGTAACACAGTCATAGTAAGGGACTTTAAAAGCCCACTTTCACCAATGGACAAATCATCCAAAATTAAAATAAATAAGGAAACACGAGCTTTAAATGATACATTAAACAAGATGGATTTAATTGATATTTATAGGACAATCCATATAAAAACAACAGGATACACTTTCTTCTCAAGTGCTCATGGAAGATTCTCCAGGACAGATCGTATCTTGGGTCACAAATCAAGCCTTGGCAAATTTTCAAAAATTGAAATTGTATCAAGTAACTTTTCCAATCACAACGTTATGAGACTAGGTATCAATTACAGGAAATAATCTGTAAAAAATACAAATACCTGGAGGCTAAACAATACACTACTAAATAACCAAGAGATCATGGAAGAAATCAAAGGGGGAAATCAAAAAATACCGAGAGGGCTTCCCTGATGGTGCAGTGGTTGGGGGTCTGCCTGCTGGTTTGGGGGATGCGGGTTCATGCCCCGGTCTGGGAGGATCCCACATGCCGCAGAGCGGCTGGGCCCGTGGGCCGTGACCACTGGGCCTGCATGTCCGGAGCCTATGCTCCGTGGTGGGGGGGGGCGGGGGCCGCGGCACTGAGGGGCCTGAGTACCCCACACACACAAAAAAAACACCTAGAGACAAAAGACAATGAAAACACAATGATCCAAAACCTATGTGATGCAGCAATAGCAGTTCTAAGAGGGAATTTTATAGCAATATAATCCTACCGCAAGAAACAAGAAACATCTCAAATAAACAACCCACCTTACACCTAAAGCAACTAGAGAAAGAAGAATTTAAAAAAACCCAAAGTTAGCAGAAGGAAAGAAATCAAAACGATCAGATCAGAAATAACTGAAAAAGAAAGTAAATGATAGCAAAGATCAATAAAACTAAAAGCTGGCTCTTTGAAAGGATAAACAAAATTGATAAGCCATTAGCCAGACTCATCAAGAAAAAAAGAGAGAAGACTCAAATCAATAGAATTAAAAATAAAAAAGGAGAAGTAACAACTGACAGGGCAGAAATACAAAGGATCATGAGAGATTACTACAAGCAACTATATGCCAATAAAAATTGACATCCTGGAAGAAATGGATAAATTCTTAGAAAAGCACAACATTATGAGAGTGAACCAGGAAGAAATAGAAAATATAAACAGACCAATCACAAGCACTGAAATTGAAACTGTGATTCTTCCAACAATCAAAAGACTTGGACCAGAGGGCTTCAGAGGTGAATTCTATCAAACATTTAGAGAAGAGCTAACACCTATCCTTCTCAAACTCTTCCAAAATATAGCAGAGGGGGAAACACTCCCAAACTCATTCTATGAGGTCACCATCACACTGATGTCAAAACCAGAAAAAGATGTCAGAAAGAAAGAAAACTACAGGCCAAAATCACTGATGAACATAAGTGCAAAAGTCCTCAACAAAATACTAGCAAACAGAATCCAACAGCACATCAAAAGGATCATACACCATGATCAAGTGGGGTTTATCCCGTGAATGCAAGGATTCTTCAGTATACACAAATAAATCAATGTGATACACCATATTAACAAACTGAAGGATAAAAACCATATGATCATCTCAATAGATGCAGAAAAAGTTTTCTACAAAATTCAACACCAATTTATGATAAAAACTCTCCAGAAAGTAGGCATAGAGGGAACTTATCTCAGCATAATAAAGGATATATATGACAAAACCACAGCCAGCATCGTTCTCAATGGTGAAGAACTGAAACCATTTCCACTTAGATCAGGAACAAGACAAGGTTGCCCACTCTCACCATTACTATTCAACATAGTTTTGGAAGTTTTAGCCACAGCAATCACAGAAGAAAAGGAAATAAAAGGAATCCAAATCAGAAAAGAAGAAGTAAAGCTGTCACTGTTTGCAGATGACATGATACTATATAGAGAGAATCCTAAAGACGCTACCAGAAAACTACTAGAGCTAATCAATGAATTTGGGAAAGGAACGGGATACAAAATTAATGCACAGAAATCTCTTGCATTCCTATACGCTAATGATGAAAAATCTGAAAAAAAAATTAGGGAAACATTCCCATTTACCATTGCAACAAAAAGAATAAAATACCTAGAAATAAACTTACCTAAGTAGACAAAATACCTCTATGCAGAAAACTAGAAGACACTGATGAAAGAAATTAAAAATGATACAAACAGATGGAGAGCTATACCATGTCCTTGGATTGGAAGAATCAACATTGTGAAAATGCTTCTACTACCCAAAGCAATCTACAGATTCAATGCAATCCCTACCAAACTACCAATGGCATTTTTCACAGAACTAGAACAAAAAAATTCATAATTCGTATGGAAACACAAAAGACCCCGAATAGCCAAAGCAATCTTGAGAAAGAAATATGGAGCTGGAGGAATCAGGCACCCTGACTTCAGACTATACTACAAAGCTACAGTAATCAAGACAGTATTGGAACAAAAACAGAAATATAGATCAATGGAACAGGATAGAAAGCCCAGAGATAAACCCATGCTCATATGGTCACCTTATCTTTGATAAAGGAAGCAGGAATGTACAGTGGAGAAAGGACAGCCTCTTCAATAAGTGGTGCTGGGAAAACTGGACAGGTACATGTAAAAGTATGCGATTAGAACACTTCCTAACACCATACACAAAATAAGCTCAAAATGGATTAAAGACCTAAATGTAAGGCCAGAAACTATCAAACACTTAGAAGAAAACATAGGCAGAACACTCTGAGATAAATCACAGCAAGATCCTTTTTGACCCACCTCCTAGAGAAATGGAAATAAAAACAAAAATAAACAAATGGGACCTAATGAAACTTCAAAGCTTTTGCACAGCAAAGGAAACCATAAACAAGGCCAAAAGACAACCCTCAGAATGGGAGAAAATAGTTGCAAATGAAACAACTGACAAAGGATTAATCTCCAAAATATACAAGCAGCTCATGCAGCTCAATAACAAAAAACAAAAAACCTAATCCAAAAATGGGCAGAAGACCTAAATAGACATTTCTCCAAAGAAGATATGCAGATTGCCAACAAAAACATGAAAGAATGCTCAACATCATTAATCATTAGAGAAATGCGAATCAAAACTACAATGAGATATCATCTCATACCAGTCAGAATGGCCATCATCAAAAAATCTAGAAACAATAAATGCTGGAGAGGGTGTGGAGAAAAGGGAACACTCTTGCACTGCTGGTGGGAATGTGAATTGGTACAGCCACTATGGAGAACAGTATGGAGGTTCCTTAAAAAACTACAAATAGAACTACCATATGACCCAGCAATCCCACTACTGGGCATATACCCTGAGAAAACCGTAATTCAAAAAGAGTCATGTACCAAAATGTTCATTGCAGCTCTATTTACAATAGCCCGGAGATGGAAGCTACCTAAGTGTCCATCATTGGATGAATAAAGAAGATGTGGCACATATATACAATGGAATATTACTCAGCCATAAAAAGGAACGAAATTGAGTTATTTGTAGTGAGGTGGATGGACCTAGAGTCTGTCTTACAGAGTGAAGTAAGTCAGAAAGAGAAAGACAAATTCCGTACGCTAACACATATATATGGAATCTAAGAAAAAAATATATCATGAAGAACCTAGGGGTAAGACGGGAATAAAGACACAGACTTACTAGAGAATGGACTTGAGGATGTGGAGAGGGGGAAGGGTAAGCTGTGCCAAAGTGAGAGAGTGGCATAGACATATATACACTACCAAACGTAAAATAGATAGCTAGTGGGAAGCAGCCGCATAGCACAGCGAGATCAGTTTGGTGCTCTGTGACCACCTAGAGGGGTGGGATAGGGAGGGTGGGTGGGAGTGATATGCAAGAGGGAAGAGATATGGGAACATATGTATATGTATAACTGATTCACTTTGTTATAATGCAGAAACTAACACACCATTGTAAAGCAATTATACTCCAATAAAGATGTTAAAAAAAGAAAAATGGAGCTGGAGAAATCAGGCTCCCTGACTTCAGACTATACTACAAAGCAACAGTAATCAGGATAGTATGGTACTGGCACAAAAACAGAAAAACAGATCATGGAACAGGATAGAAAGCCCAGAGATAAACCTGTGCACATATGGTCACCTTATGTTTGATAAATGAGGCAAGAATATACAATGGAGAAAAGACAGCCTCTTCAATAAGCGGTGCTGGGAAAACTGGACAGCTACATGTAAAAGGATGAAATTAGAACGCTTCCTAACACCATACACAAAAATAAACTCAAAATGCATTAAACACCTAAATGTAAGGCCAGACACTATCAAACTCTTAGAGGAAAACATAGGCAGAACACTCCACGACATAAATCACAGCAAGATCCTTTTTGACCACCTCATAGAGAAATGGAAATAAAAACAAAAGTATACAAATGGGACCTAATGAAAATTTAAAAGCTTTTACACAGCAAAGGAAACTGTAAACAAAAGACAACCCTCAGAATGGGAGAAAATATTTGCATATGAAACAACTGACAAAGGATTTATCTCCAAAATATACAAGCAGCTCATGCAGCTCAATATTAAAAAACAAGCAACCCAATCCAAAAATGGGCAGAAGAGCTAAATAGACATTTCTCCAAAGAAGATATACAGATTGCCAACAAACACATGTAATGACACTCAACATCACTAATAATTAGAGAAATGCACATCAAAACTACAATGAGCTATCACCTCACACCGGTCAGAATGGGCAGCATCAGAAAATCTACAAACAATAAATGTTGGACAACGTGTAGAGAAAAGGGGACACTCTTGCACTGTTGGTGGGAATGTAAATTGATACAGTCACTATGGAGAACAGTATGGAGGTTCCTTAAAAAACTAAAAATGGAACTACCTTATGACATAGCAATCCCACTACTGGGCATATACCCAGAGAAAACCATAATTTAAAAAGAGTCATGTACTACAATGTTCATCGCAGCACTATTTACAATAGCCAGGACATGGAAGCAACGTAAGTGTCCACTGACAGATGAATGGATAAAGAAGATGTGGCACATATATACAATGGAATATTACTCAGCCATAAAAAACAAAATTGAGTTATTTGTAGTGAGGTGGATGGACCTAGAGTCTGTCATACAGAGTGAAGTAAATCAGCAAGAGAAAAATAAATACTGTATGCTTACATATATATATATATGAAATCTTAAAAAAAAAGTTCTGATGAACTTAGAGGTAGGACAGGAATAAAGACACAGATGTAGAGAATGGACTTAAAGACATGGGGAGCGGGAAGTGTAAGCTGGGACGAAGTGAGAGAGTGGCATGAACATATATACACTACCAAACGTAAAATAGATAGCTAGTGGGAAGCAGCCACATGGCACAGGTATATCAGCTTGGTGCTTTGTGTCCACCCAGAGGGGTGGGATAGGGAGGGTGTGAGGGAGATACAAGAGGGATGAGAAATGGGGTTAAATGTATATGTATAGCTGATTCACTTTGTTATATAGCAGAAACTAACACACAATTGTAAAGCAATTATACTCCAATAAAGATGTTTTTAAAAAAATTGAACAGAGTTCCAAGCTTAATACCTGAACAAATTGCACATTTAGAGGAAGGTCAGAAGTAGGAAACTAAAAAGAGAAGTCAGGGAGGTGAGGAGTGGATATATTATGGGAGCTAAGAAAGTATTTTAAGAGGACCGTGGTCAATTCAAATAAAATCTGCTATAAAGTAGAGATAAATGAATGCAGGTAAGTGCCCATGGTACCACCATATGAAGGTCATTTCTGGCCCCGGTAAGAGCAATTTCAGTACAATTTGCAACGTATCATTTCCAAATGAGATTTGAGAGCGTTGACTGAATACAGAAGTACTTCTTGATATTTTGATGTGAAGAGGAGCAGAAATTTGGAGGAGGATATAAGATCATGGAAGGAAGGATTATGTAGGTATTAATCAACAATGACTTTTTTAAAAAACATCAGAATTCTATTAAGATATAGTAACATAAATGAAAATTAAGGCTGTGTAAACAGTAAATAATTATACAAAGATTTTATACATAATTGAACTTACTCTCCCTACAACTCTCAGATAAAGGTAGGGCAGTGAAATTCCCTATTTACAGAGATGGATTTGTATTATACAAGGTCATGCATCTAGAATAAGTGGTGGTCATGACTTGAACCAAGAAATCAGATTCTAAAATTTTCCCATACCACATGGAAATAAGTTAGTCTATTTCCAATCTGGATATGCTGATGTATGTTGCCTCTGGGTGTTTTGGTGAAAACAGTAAGGCACAATTTTTAGGACACTGGATTTGGAAAGTCCTAAAACACAAAATTGGCTGCCTGATACTACTAGCTATGGTATTTTAGAGATATTACTTAATTTTCCAAACTCAATTTTTTCCTGTTGAAAAAAGAGACTAATAAATTTTTTAGTGCTTATTTTGTTCATGGACCTTGGTGTTTGAATACATTATTTCATTTAATACTCAGAAGAGCTTCATTAAGTTGATCCTGTAAAAGTAGAGAAGAGTACCTGGATAAAAACGGGGCAACTTCAGTGTTTAATAATTTAACAGAAGAAAGGAGAAAAATGAGGGCGGGGGGGGGTGGAGATTAAAGATTGTTGAGAATAAGCATATTTTGCATGGAATTAAGAGGTCAGTCTTGCTAAATGAGAGTTCTTCTTGATGAAAATGAAGGTGCTGGAAGATGGGTGGAGGTAGAGCTCCATGAATAGAGAGGTTACCATGAATTTAGATGAAGGAGAGACAAAAGATGAGGCTCCTGATTTTCTCAGTAAGGGGCAGGCAGGGCTGTATTTAGAGGTTTCTGGGTGTTGAGAACACCTGGAACATACATACCAGAACAGTTCCCTCCAATGAACTTTCTGCAAGGATGGAAATTTTCTGTATCTGAAAAGTACAATTTGGTAGCCAGTAGTCACATGTGGCTATTGAACGCTTAAAGCATTTTGTGTGACTGGGGTATTGAATTTTTAATTTAATTTTAATTAACAGAAATAGACACATGTGACCAGTGGCAACCATATCCAATTGCACAGTTCTAGAGAAAATAAACATTGTGTGATTAATTGGGGCACTAGAAATTGCAGTTTATTTGATTTATATAGGCACCCAAACCAGAGATTAAGACAGAATATTTACTTATGTGGTTGGGAATTTTGTCTGGCAGGTAGTATGGTAAAAATATGCCTTCTAAAGCAGTTAATTTAAATACATTTCACTTCTTTTATCAGTACAATCCTGTCATCATTAAGAACACAAAGCACTACCTTCTCTGCATTCTTTTATGAAAGCTGTTGTGTGGTATCAGTTCTATTGATATTTAAAATACTACCTACTCAATAAAACACAAAGTTCTGTGTGGGCAGGAAACCTGAATTATGTTTCTTCACATCTTTCAAGACTAGCTGATTTTATTTAAAGACTAGGACCAGGATCAAGAATTAATCCTCCAAGGTGGGATGTCATAGCTTGATCTCTCTAATCCTATATGCCCTGAATACTCTCCCAAGGTGAAGGAGCCTAAGAAAATCAACAAGAAGAATTTCCAGGAGCCAGTATTACCTCAACCCATCCAAGCTCCTTCCTGTTGGTAGGAATTCCAGGTTTGGAGCACTCGCATATCTGGATCTCCATTACCTTCTGCTTTGCCTATACTCTGGTCCTGCTGGGAAACTACACACTTTTTTTTATTATCCTGGTTAATGTAACCCTTCATGAAGTCATGTACCTCTTCCTGGCCATGTTGGCAACCATTGATCTGGTCCTTTCTTCTTCAGCACTGCCTAAAATGCTTGCCATATTCTGGTTCAGGGACTGAGAGATCAACTTCTATGCCTGCCTGGTCCAGATGTTCTTTCTCCACTCCTTCACTGTCATAGAGTCGGCAGTGCTGCTGGCAAGGGCCTTTGATCACTACGTGGCCATCTGCAAGCCACTGCACTACACCTTACTAGACCACTTAGCACCAAGGTTGGCATGGCTGCTGTGACTCGGGCTGTGACAATAATGACTCTACTCCCCTTTCTGCTCAGACGCTTCCACCACTGCTGAAGTCCAGTGATTGCCCACTGCTACTGTGAGCACATGGCTGTGGTAAGGTTGGCCTGTGGGGACACTCACTTCAACAATATCTATGGCATTGCTATGGCCATGTTCATAGTGGTATTGGACCTGCTCTTTATTATCCTGTCTTATATCTTCATCCTTTGGGCAGTTCTATAGCTCACCACTCAGGAGGCCCGTTACAATGTTTTTGGGACATACATGTCCCATATAGGTGCCAGTTTAGCCTTTTACACACCTGTGGTCATCTCCTCAGTGATGCACCATGTGGCTTGTCGGGCTGCCCCACCTGTGCACATATTCCTTGCCAATTTCTATCTGCTCTTCACACCCATGGTCAATCCAATCATCTATGGGGTCAAGACCAAGCAGATTTGTGAACAAGTCTTAGGATTATTCCTGAGAAAAGATGTGTAAATGGAAAGTGAGGGACAGGTGGAGAAAGAGTGGGACATGTTGAATGCTGGAGTGGGGATGGTGATATAATAAGAAGTAAAGGGCTTCCAGAGTCTCCTTGTTTAGACCCTTCCTGGTAAAATGAAAAAACTAAATAATGTCCCAAAATGCTCAAGCGTCTGAGTCCTTGGACTCAAACTGCTGACTCTGCTCTTTCTTCACAGAGTCCTCATTAATGATACGGGCTTCATAAAGGCTTAACCAACTCTCCTCTTGGTGACATCACCTGAAAACAAAGGTGTTTCCAAGTTCGATTACTTAAGAGAAGACTGAGAATCTTAGTTTCTACCTTGAGTCCATAAGAATTTGGTTAATTATCTACTCAGTCCTCTCTCAGGTCTTAACATTGCATCTGATATGAGAATCCTTCCTTAGTCACTCTGACAGGTGGTGTCCAGCCTCTGACTAAATGCTTAGAATTTTGGAGAGCTTGTGACCTTCCAGGGATAAAGGTTCTTAGTGCTAAGTGAGGTGCTGATGTAACAAATACCTAAAATATATAAGTGGATTTGGAACTGGGAAATGAGTAGAGGTTAGAAAATTTGAGGTACATGTTAGAAAAAGCCTGTATTGCCTCAAAGATATTGCTGGTAGTAATATGGACATTAAAGGCAATTCTGGTTTTTATATGTCCAAACCTTGACAAATTTAAAAGGTAATAATAGCTGGACAATTTTCTTCCATGCAAGGTAAGCAAAAAATCTACAGTATGAAATTGATTCTTCTCCACAACTGAATTAAGGAGCAGTAAATGCAGAGGTATAAATGGATGCACCTAACACACATTCTCACCTGGTAAAATTTTACCTTCTTTAAAGATAAACAAAAATATGAAGATTTTTCTCCCTATGATTACTGCTAACAATGCTGTGAACTCAGAAGTCTTTTCCTGTAACACGCTGCATTATTTTTCTATTACTGCTATAACAAGTTAGCACAAACTTAGGGAGTGGCTTAAAGCAGCACTAATTAATTTCCTTACAGTTCTTCAGTTAGGTTAGAAACCCAACATGAGTTTCACTGAGGTAAAAATCAAGGCATGGGTAGGGCTGCTTTCCTTCTGGAGGCTCTGGTGGAGAATTCATTTCCTTGCTTTTTGCAGTTTCTAGAGGCCACCTGCTTTCCTTGGCTTGTAGTCATCTTCTTCCATGTTCAACTTCAGCAATGTCTCATTTCTCTGACCCAACCAGGAAAGGTTCTCTGCTTTTCAGGATTTAGATTGGCCCACCAGATAATCTAGGATACTCTCTCAAATTCTGTGCTCTACTACAAGCAACTATATGCCAATAAAATGGACAACCTGGAAGAAATGGACAAATTCTTAGAAAGGTACAACCTTCCAAGACTGAACCAGGAAAAAATAAAAAATATGAACAGACCAATCACAAGTAATTAAATTGAAACTTTGATTAAAAAACTTCCAAACAAAAGTCCAGAACCAGATGGCTTCACAGGAGAATTCTATCAAACATTTAGAGAAGAGCTAACACCAATCCTTGTCAAACTCTTCCAAAAAATTGCAAAGGGAGGAGTACACCCAAAATCATTCTATGAGGCCACCATCACCCTGATACCAAAACCAAAGATATCACTAAAAAAGAAAATTACAGACCAATATCACTAATGAACATAGAGGCAAAAATCGTCAACAAAATACTAGCAAACAGAATCCAAAAACAGATTAAAAAGATCACAGTCTGTGATCAAGTGGGATTTATTCAAGGGATGCAAGGATTCTTCAATATACACAAATCAATCAATGTGATACACCATATTAACAAACTGAATAAAAACCATATGATAATCTCAATAGACACAGAAAAACTTTTAACAAAATTCAATACCCGTTTATGATAAAAACTCTCCAGAAAATGGGAATAGAAGGAAACTACCTCAACATAATAAAGGCCATATACAACAAACCCACAGCAAACTTCATTCTCAATGGTGAAAAAAGGAAAGACCAGGAAGAAGACAAGGGTGTCCACTCTCGCCACTATTATTCAACATAATTTTGGAAGTCCTAGTCATGGCAATCAGAGAAGAAAAAGAAATAAAAGGAATCCAAATTTGAAAAGAAGCAAAACTGTCACTGTTTGCAGATGGTATGATACTATACATAGAAAATCCTAAAGATGCAACCAGAAAGCTACTAGAGCTAATCAATGAATTTGGTAAAGTTGCAGAATACAAAATTAATTCACAGAAATCTCTTGCATTCCTGTAAACTAACAACACAAAATCAGAAAGAGAAATTAAGGAAATAATCACATTTACCATTGCAACAAAAAGAATAAAATACCTAGGAAAAAACTTACCTAAGGAGGCAAAAGAAAACTATAAGATACTGATGAAAGGAATCAAAAATGACACAAACAGATGGAGAGAGATACCATGTCCTTGGATTGGAAGGATCAATATTGTGAAAATGACTGTACTACCCAAAGCAATCTACAGGTTCAATGCAATCCCTATCAAATTACCAATGACATTTTTCACAGAATTAGAACAAAAAATTTTACAATTTGTATGGAAACACAAAAGACCCCAAATAGCCAAAGCACTCTTGAGAATGAAAAACAGAGCTGGAGGAATCAGGCTCCCTGACTTCAGACTATACTACAAAGCTTCAGTAATCAAGACAGTATGGTACTGGCACAAAAATAGAAATATAGATCAATGGAACAGGATACAAAGCCCAGAAATAAACCCATGCACTTGTGGTCAATTAATCTATGACAAAGGAGGCAAGACTATCCAGTGGAGAAAAGACAGTCTCTTCAATAAGCGTTGCTGGGGAAACTGGACAGCTACATGTAAAGGAATGAAATTAGAACATTCTCAAATACCATACACAAAAATAAACTCAAAATGGATTAAAGATCTAAATGTAAGACCAGATACTGTAAAACTCTTAGACAAAAACATAAGCAGGTTTCGGTCGGAGCGCAGGGAGAGGACTGGGGTTGGCGGCTTGAACATAGCCTGAAGGGGTTAGTGGACCACGGCTAGCCGGGAGGGAGTCCGGGTAAAAGTCTGCACCTGCCGAGGAGGCAAGAGACTTTTCTTCCCTCTTTGTTTCCTGGTGCGCAAGGAGAGGGGTTTAAGAGTGCTGCTTAAAGGATCTCCAGAGACGGGCGCGAGCTGCGGCTAAAAGCGCGGACCCCAGAGACGGGCGCGAGCCGCGGCTAAAAGCACAGACCCCAGGGAAGGGCGGGAGACACTAAGGCTGCTGCTGCCGCCACCAAGGGGTCTGTGTGCGAGCACAGGTCACTATCCACACCCCTCTTCCACGGAGCCTGTGCAGCCCGCCACTGCCAGGTTCCCGGAATCCAGGGACAACTTCCCCGGGAGAACGCACGGCAGGCCTCAGGCTGGTGCAACATCACGCCGGCCTCTGCCGCCGCAGGCCCGCCCCGCACTTCGTGCCCCTCCCTCCCCCCCCCCCCGGCGTGAGTGCGCCAGAGCCCCCAAATCAGCGGCTCCTTTATCCCCGTCCTTTCTGAGCAAAAAACAGACGCCTTCCAGTGACCTACACGCAGAGGCAGGGCCAAATCCAAAGCTGAGCCCCTGTGAGCTGTGAGAAAAAAGAAGAGAAAGGGAAATCTCTCCCAGCAGCCTCAGAAAGAGCGGATTAAAGCTCCACAATCAACTTGATGTACCCTGCATCTGTGGAATACATGAATAGACAACGAGCCATCCCAAATTGAGGAGGTGTGCTTCGAGAGCAAGATCTATGATTTTTTCCCCCTTTTCCTCTTTTTGTGAATGTGTATGTGTATGCTTCTGTGTGAGATCTTGTCTGTATAGTTTTGCTTCCACCATTTGTCCTAGGGTTCTATCCGTCCATGGTTTTTTTTTAAATTTTTTTCTTAATTTTAATTTTAATAACTTTATTATACTTTTCTTTCTTTCTTTCTTTCTTTCTTTCTTTCTTTCTTTCTTTCTTTCTTTCTTTCTTTCCTTCCTTCCTTCCTTCCTTCCCTCCCTCCTTTAGACAACGAATCATCCCAAATTGAGGAGGTGGTCTCTGAGAGCAAGATTTATGATTTTTTCCCCTTTACCTCTTTTTGTGAGGGTGTATGTGTATGTTTCTGTGTAAGATTTTGTCTGTATAGCTTTGCTTCCAACATTTGTCCTAAGGTTCTATCCGTCCCTTTTTTTCTAAATATTTTTTAATTCAATAACTTTATTATACTTTATTTTATTTTACTGTATCTTCTTTCTTTCTGCCTTATTTCCTTCCTTCCCTCCTTCCTTCCTTCCTCCCTCCCTCCTTTCTTTCCTTCTTGCCTTCTTTCCTTCTTTGCTTCTTTCTTTCTTCCTTCCTTCCTTCCTTCCCTCCTTTCTTTCTTTCTTCATACTTCTACTAATTCTCTCTACTTTTTCTCCCTATTCTGAGCCGTGTGGATGAAAGGCTCTTGGTGCTCCAGCCAGGAGTCAGGGCTCTGCCTCTGAGGTGGGAGAGCCAACTTCAGGACACTGGTCCACAAGAGACCTCCCAGCTCCACATAATATCAAACGGCGAAAATCTCCCAGGGACCTCCATCTTAACACCAGCACCCAGCTTCACTCAATGACCAGCATGCTACAGTGCTGGACAACCTATGCCAAACAACTAGCAAAACAGGAACACAATCCCACCCATTAGCAGAGAGGTTGCCTAAAATCATAATAAGGCCACAGACACCCCAAAACACACCACCAGACGTGAACCTGCCCACTAGAGAGACAAGATCCAGCCTCATCCACCACAACACAGGCACTAGTCCCCTCCACCAGGAAGCTTACACAACCCACTGAACCAACCTTAGCCACTGGAGACAGACATCAAAAACAGCAGGAACTACAAACCTGCAGCCTGCAAAAAGGAGACCCCAAACACAGTAAGATAAGCAAAATGAGAAGATAGAAAAACACACAGCAGATAAAGGAGCAAGATAAAAATGCACCAGACCTAACAAATGAAGAGGAAATAGGCAGTCTACCTGAGAAAGAATTCAGAATAATGATAGTAAGGTTGATCCAAAATCTTGGAAATAGAATGGACAAAATGCAAGAAACAGTTAACAAGGACCTAGAAGAAATAAAGATAAAACAAGCAAAGATGAACAACACAATAAATGAAATTAAAAGTACTCTAGATGGGATCAATAGCAGACTAACTGAGGCAGAAGAACGGATAAGTGACCTGGAAGATAAAATAGTGGAAATAACTACTGCAGAGCAGAATAAAGAAAAAGGAATGAAAACAACTGAGGACAGTCTCAGAGACCTCTGGGACAACATTAAATGCACCAACATTTGAATTATAGGGGTTCCAGAAGAAGAAGAGAAAAAGAAAGGGACTGAGAAAATATTTGAAGAGATTATAGTTGAAAACTTCCCTAATACGGGAAAGGAAATAGTTAATCAAGTCCAGGAAGCACAGAGAGTCCCATACAGGATAAATCCAAGGAGAAATACGCCAAGACACATATTAATCAAACTGTCAAAAATTAAATACAAAGAAAACATATTAAAAGCAGCAAGGGAAAAACAACAAATAACACACAAGGGAATCCCCATAAGTTTAACAACTGATCGCTAAGCAGAAACCCTACAAGCCAGAAGTGAGTGGCAGGCCATACTGAAAGTGATGAAGGAGAAAAACCTGCAACCAAGACTACTCTACCCAGCAAGGATCTCATTCAGATTTGATGGAGAAATTAAAACCTTTACAGACAAGCAAAAGCTGAGAGAGTTCAGCACCACCAAACCAGCTTTACAACGAATGCTAAAGGAACTTCTCTAGACAAGAAACACAAGAGAAGTAAAAGACCTATAATAATGAACCCAAAACAATTTAGACAATGGGAATAGGAACATACATATCAATAATTACCTTAAATGTAAATGGACTAAATGCTCCCACCAAAAGACACAGATTGGCTGAATGGATACAAAAACAAGACCCTTATATATGCTGTCTACAAGAGACCCACTTCAGACCTAGAGACACATACAGACTGAAAGTAAGGGGATGGAAAAAGATATTCCATGCAAATGGAAACCAAAAGAAAGCTGGAGTAGCAATTCTCATATCAGACAAAATAGACTTTAAAATAGGGACTATTAGAAGAGACAAAGAAGGACACTACATAATTATCAAGGGATCGATCCAAGAAGAAGATATAACAATTGTAAATATTTATGGACCCAACATAGGACCACCTCAATACATAAGGCAAATACTAACAGCCATAAAAGGGGAAATCAACAGTAACACATTCATAGTAGGGGACTTTAACACCCCACTTTCACCCATGGACAGATCATCCAAAATGAAAATAAATAAGGAAACACAAGCTTTAAATGATACATTAAACAAGATGGACTTAACTGGTATCTATAGGACACTCCATCCAAAAACAATAGAATACACATTTTTCTCAAGTGCTCATGGAACATTCTCCAGGATAGGTCATATCCTGGGTCACAAATCAAGCCTTGGTAAATTTAAGAAAATTGAAATTGTATCAAGTATCGTTTCCGTCCACAACGCAATGAGACTAGATATCAATTACAGGAAAAAATCTGTAAAAAAAAAAATACAAACAAATGGAGGCTAAACAATACACTACTTAATAATGAAGTGATCACTGAAGAAATCAAAGAGGAAATTAAAAAAAACCTAAAAACGAATGACAATGGAGACACAATGACCCAAAACCTATGGGATACAGCAAAAGCAGTTCTAAGGGGGAAGTTTATAGCAATACAAGCCCACCTTAAGAAGCAGGAAACACCTCGAATAAACAACCTAACCTTGCACCTAAAGCAATTAGAGAAAGAAGAAGAAAAAAACCCCAAAGCTAGCAGAAGGAAAAAAATCATAAAAATCAGATCAGAAAGAAATGAAGGAAACAATAGCAAAGATCAATAAAACTAAAAGCTGGTTCTTTGAGAAGATAAACAAAATAGATAAACCACTAGCCAGACTCATCAAGAAAAAAAGGGAGAAGACTCAAGTCAATAGAATTAGAAATGAAAAAGGAGAAGTAACAACTGACACTGCAGAAATAAAAAAGATCATGAGAGATTACTACAAGCAACTCTATGCCAATAAAATGGAAAACCTGGAAGAAATGGACAAATTCTTAGAAATGCACAACTGCCAAGACTGAATCAGGAAGAAATAGAAAATATGAACAGACCAATCACAAGCACTGAAATTGAAACTGTGATTAAAAATCTTCCAAAAAACAAAAGTCCAGGACCAGATGGCTTCACAGGTGAATTCTATCAAACATTTAGAGAAGAGCTAACACCTATCCTTCTCAAACTCTTCCAAAATATAGCAGAGGGAGGAACATTCCCAAATTCCTTCTACGAGGCCACCATCACCTTGATACCAAAACCAGACAAGGATGTCACAAAGAAAGAAAACTACAGGCCAATATCAGAGATGAACATAGATGCAAAAATCCTCAACAAAATACTAGCAATCAGAATCCAACAGCACATTAAAAGGATCATACACCATGATCAAGTGGGGTTTATTCCAGGAATGCAAGGATTCTTCAGTATACGCAAATCTATCAATGTGATAAACCATATTAACAAATTGAAGGAGAAAAACCATACGATCATCTCAATAGAGGCAGAGAAAGCTTTTGACAAAATTCAACACCATTTATGATAAAAACCCTGCAGAAAGTAGGCATAGAGGGAACTTTCCTAAACATAATAAAGGCCATATATGACAAGCCCACAGCCAACATCATCCTCAATGGTGAAAAACTGAAAGCATTTCCACTAAGATCAGGAACAAGACAAGGTTGCCCACTCTCACCACTCTTATTCAACATAGTTTTGGAAGTTTTAGCCACAGCAATTAGAGAAGAAAAGGAAATAAAAGGAATCCAAATCGGAAAAGAAGAAGTACAGCTGTCACTGTTTGCAGATGACATGATACTATACATAGAGAATCCTAAAGATGCCACCAGAAAACTACTAGAGCTAAGCAATGAATTTGGTAAAGTATCAGGATACAAAATTAATGCACAGAAATCTCTGGCATTCCTATATACTAATGATGAAAAATCTGAAAGTGAAATCAGGAAAACACTCCCATTTACCATTGAAACAAAAAGAATAAAATATCTAGGAATAAACCTACCTAAGGAGACAAAAGACCTGTATGCAGAAAAGTATAAGACACTGATGAAAGAAATTAAAGATGATACAAATAGATGGAGAGATATACCATGTTCTTGGATTGGAAGAATCAACATTGTGAAAATGACTCTACTACCCAAAGCAATCTACAGATTCAATGCAATCCCTATCAAACTACCACTGGCATTTTTCACAGAACTAGAACAAAAAATTTCACAATTTGTATGGAAACACAAAAGACCCCGAATAGCCAAAGCAATCTTGAGAACGAAAAAAGGAGCTGGAGGAGTCAGGCTCCCTGACTTCAGACTATACTAGAAAGCTACAGTAATCAAGACAGTGTGGTACTGGCACAAAAACAGAAATATAGATCAATGGAACAGGATAGAAAGCCCAGAGATAAACCCATGCACATATGGACACCTTATATTTGATAAAGGTGGCAGGAATGTACAGTGGAGAAAGGACAGCCTCTTCAATAAGTGGTGCTGGGAAAACTGGACAGATACATTTAAAAGTATGAGATTAGATCACTTCCTAACACCATACACAAAAATAAGCTCAAAATGGATTAAAGACCTAAATGTAAGGCCAGAAACTATCAAACTCTTAGAGGAAAACATAGGCAGAACACTCTATGACATAAATCACAGAAAGATCCTTTTTGACCCACCTCCTAGAGAAATGGAAATAAAAACAAAAATAAACAAATGGGACCTAATGAAACTTCAAAGCTTTTGCACAGCAAAGGAAACCAGAAACAAGACCAAAAGACAACTCTCAGAATGGGAGAAAATATTTGCAAATGAAGCAACTGACAAAGGATTAATCTCCAAAATTTACGAGTCCATGCAGCTCAATAACAAAAAAACAAACAACCCAATCCAAAAATGGGCAGAAGACCTAAATAGACATTTCTCCAAAGAAGATATACAGATTGCCAACAAACACATGAAAGAATGCTCAACATCATTAATCATTAGAGAAATGCAAATCAAAACTACAATGAGATATCATCTCACACCAGTCAGAATGGCCATCATCAAAAAATCTAGAAACAATGAATGCTGGAGAGGGTGTGGAGAAAAGGGAACACTCTTGCACTGCTGGTGGGAATGTGAATTGGTTCAGCCACTATGGAGAACAGTATGGAGGTTCCTTAAAAAACTACAAATAGAACTACCATATGACCCAGCAATCCCACTACTGGGCATATACCCTGAGAAAACCAAAATTCAAAAAGAGTCATGTACCAAAATGTTCATTGCAGCTCTATTTACAATAGCCCGGAGATGGAAACAACCTAAGTGCCCATCATCGGATGAATGGATAAAGAAGATGTGGCACATATATACAATGGAATATTACTCAGCCATAAAAAGAAACGAAATTGAGCTATTTGTAATGAGGTGGATAGACCTAGAGTCTGTCATACAGAGTGAAGTAAGTCAGAAAGAATAAGACAAATACCGTATGCTAACACATATATATGGAATTTAAGAAGAAATAAAATGTCATGAAGAACCTAGGGGTAAGACAGGAATAAAGACACAGACCTACCGGGGAACGGACTTGAGGATATGGGGAGGGGGAAGGGTGAGCTGTGACAGGGCGAGAGAGAGTCATGGACATACACACACTAACAAACGTAAGGTAGATAGCTAGTGGGAAGCAGCCGCATGGCACAGGGATATCGGCTCGGTGCTTTGTGACAGCCTGGAGGGGTGGGATAGGGAGGGTGGGAGGGAGGGAGATGCGAGAGGGAAGACATATGGGAACATATGTTTATGTATGACTGATTCACTTTGTTATAAAACAGAAACTAACACACCATTTTAAAGCAATTATACCCCAATAAAGATGTTAAAAAAAAAAATGGGCAGAAGACCTAAATAGACATTTCTCCAAAGAAGATATACAGATTGCCAACAAACACATGAAAGAATGCTCAACATCATTAATCATTAGAGAAATGCAAATCAAAACTACAATGAGATATCATCTCACACCAGTCAGAATGGCCATCATTAAAAAATCTAGAAACAATAAATGCTGGAGAGGGTGTGGAGAAAAGGGAACACTCTTGCACTGCTGGTGGGAATGTGAATTGTTTCAGCCACTATGGAGAACAGTATGGAGGTTCCTAAAAAACTACAAATAGAACTACCATATGACCCTGCAATCCCACCACTGGGCATATACCCTGAGAAAACCGTAATTCAAAAAGAGTCATGTACCAAAATGTTCATTGCAGCTCTATTTACAATAGCCCGGAGATGGAAACAACCTAAGTGCCCATCGTCGGATGAATGGATAAAGAAGATATGGCACATATATACAATGGAATATTACTCAGCCATAAAAAGAAACGAAATTGAGCTATTTGTAATGAGGTGGATAGACCTAGAGTCTGTCATACAGAGTGAAGTAAGTCAGAAAGAATAAGACAAATACCGTATGCTAACACATATATATGGAATTTAAGAAGAAATAAAATGTCATGAAGAACCTAGGGGTAAGACAGGAATAAAGACACAGACCTACCGGGGAACGGACTTGAGGATATGGGGAGGGGGAAGGGTGAGCTGTGACAGGGCGAGAGAGAGTCATGGACATACACACACTAACAAACGTAAGGTAGATAGCTAGTGGGAAGCAGCCGCATGGCACAGGGATATCGGCTCGGTGCTTTGTGACCGCCTGGAGGGGTGGGATAGGGAGGGTGGGAGGGAGGGAGACGCAAGAGGGAAGAGATATGGGAACATATGTATAACTGATTCACTTTGTTATAAAACAGAAACTAACACACCACTGTAAAGCAATTATACCCCATTGAAGATGTTAAAAAAAAATAAGCAGAACATTGTCTGACATAAATTTCAGCAATATCTTTTTTGATCCACCTCCCAGAGTAATGAAAATAAAACCAAACATAAACAAATAGACCTAATTAAACTTAAAAGCTTTTGCACAGTAAAGGAAACCATAAACAAAGCAAAACCACAACACATAGAATGGGAGAAAATATGATGAAGTGACTGACAAGGGATTAATCTCCAAAATATATAAACATCTCATGCAGCTCAATATCAAAAAAACAAACAGCCCAGTCAAAAAATGGGCAGAAGACCTAAACAGACATTTCTCCAAAGAAGACATACAGATGGCCAAGAGGCACATGAAAAAAAGCTCAACGTCACTAATTATTAGAGAAATGCAAATCAAAACTACAATGAGGTATCACCTCACACTGGTCAGAATGGCCATCATCAAAAAAATCTACAAACAATAAATGCTGGAGAGAGTGTGGAGAAAATGGAACCCTCTTACACTGTTGGTGGGAATGTAAATTGATACAGCCACTATGGAGAACAGTATGGACGTTACTTACAAAACTAAAAATAGAACTACCATATGACCCAGCAATCCCACTCCTGGGCGTATACCCAGAGAAAACCATAATTCCAAAAGATACATGCACCTCAATATTCATTGCAGCACTATTTACAATAGCCAGGACATGGAAGCAACCTAAATGTCCATTAACAGAGGAATGGATAAAGAAGATGTGGTACATATATACAATGGGAGCGTTTTTATTATCATTGCTAAGGTCTCTAGTTATAACCTTGTTAGGTCTATAGTCTCGTTTTTTAATTTTTATTGGCATATAATTGCTTTACAATGTTGTGTTAGTTTCTGCTCTACAATGAAATTAATCAGCTATATGTATACCTATATCCCCTCCTTCTTGGACCTCCCTCCTATCTCCCACATCCCACCCATCTAGGTCATCACAGAGCACCGAGCTGAGCTTCCTGTGCTTTATAGCATGTTCCTGCCAGCTATCTATTTAATGCATGGAGGGTGGGACGAATTGGGAGATTAGGATTGACATATAGTCTCTTTAAAAAATTTATCTTCTGCAATTTGTGTGTTATTGTTATAACAACTTAAAAATAAATTATGACACTTAAAACAAATAAAGGCAATTCTGGTTAGGGCTCAGAAAAAGAACTGTAGAGAAAATTTCTATCTTCTTAGAAGATAGAACAGATATTATACATCATCATGAACAGAACTTTGGTAGAATATGAACAATAAAGTGTTTCTCATACTGTCTCAGACAGAAAGGTGAGATGTGTTATTGGAAACTGGAGGAAAGGTGATCCTAATTACAGTTTGGCCATGTTTTTTGCCACTTTGTTTTTAAATTTTGTGCAATACAGAACTTGTAAGTGATGAACTTGGATATTTAGCTGATATTTCTAAACAAAGTCTTGAAGATATGTCCTGATTTTACCTTGCTTCTTACAGTAAAATGAGCGTGGAAAGAGAGAAACTGAAGAAAGATTTGTTAAGCAAAAAGGAACCAAAACTTGAATATCTGGAAAACTCTCAGCCTATTTATATGCAAAAAATTAGAATGTATTGAGGAGAAAACATCTAGGGCATGCTTGGGAAACCATTTTCTAAAAAAGATTAGGTTTGTGACTTGTTGATCCAAATAGCCATTTCAGCAGAAACCAGGGATAGAAGTAGATTTATGTGCAAAGACCTGTCGAGGACCATTTTGTGGAGCCTAATAACATGCTACTAAAAAACCAATACATCAATGAAGAAATCAAGGAGGAAATCAGTAAATAGCTTGAGACCAATGAAAATAAAAACACCCTTTTCCCATGGGATGCAGCAAAAGCAGTTCTAAGATGGAATTTCCTAATACAGGCCTACCAAAGAAACATCTTAAACAACCTAACCTACTATCTAAAAGATTTATAGAAAGAAGAACAAAGATGAATGCCAGAAGGAAGGAAATAAGATCAGAGAGGAAATAAGTAAAATAGAAACCAAAAATCAATAGAAAATATCAATGAAACCAAGAACTGTTTTTTTGAAAAGATAAAATTGATAAGCCTTTAGCCTGCCTCATTAAGAAAAAAGATAGAGTACCCAAATAAACAAAATAAGAAATGAAAGAGGAGAAATTACAACCAATATCACAGAAATACAATCATAAGAATACTATGAACAGTTATATTCCCCCAAAATGGACAACTTAGAAGAAATGGATGCATTGCTACAAACATACAACCTTTTAAGACTGAATTAGGAAAAAAATATGTAACGTGAACAGACGAATTACTAGTATTGAAATTGGATCAGTAGTCAAAAACCTCCCAAAAAACCAAAAGTCCAGGACCAGACATCTTTACAGGGGAATTCTGCCAAACATATAAAGAAGAGTTTTTAATACCTATGATTCTCAAACTATTCAAAAAAATTGAAGAGGAGGGATCACTCCCAAATCCATTATATCAGGCCACCATTACCCTGATACCAAACCACACAAAGACACTACCAAAAAAGAAGAAGAAGGAGGAGGAGGATAAAGGGGAGGGGGAGGAGGGAGAGGAGAAGGAGAAGGAGGGGAGGGGGAGGAGGGGGAGGAGGAGAAAGAGGGGGAGGAGGGAGAGGAGGGGAGAAAGAAAATTATAGGGTACTATCTCTGATGAATATAGATGCAAATATCCTTAAGAAAATATTAGCAAGCCAAATTCAACAATATATAAAAAGGATCATACACCATGATCAAGTGGAATTTATTCCAGGGATGCGAGGATGGTTCAATATCCACAAAAAATCAATGTAATACACATTAACAAAACACATATAAATCACATGATCATCTCAACAGATGCAGGAAAAGCATCTGTCAAAATTCAACACCGATTCATGATAAAAACTCTCAACAAAGTGGGTATAGAGAGACCATATTTCAACATGATAAAGACCATTTATGCAAACGCACAGCTAACATCATACTCAATGGTGAAAAACTGATAAGTGTTCATCTAAAATCAGGAAGACAAGGATGGCCACTCTCACCATTTCTATTTAACATAGTATTGGAAGTCCTAGCTTCAGCAATCAGACAAGAAGTAAAAGGCATCCAGATTGGAAGAGAAGTAAAACTGTCACTATTTGCAGATAACATGACAGTATATATAAAAAACGCTTAAGTCTCTACCAAAAAACTATTAGAATAAATGAATTCAGTAAAGTTGCAGGATACGAGTTAACATACAGAAATCTGTTGCTTTTCTATACACTAGTAATAAACTATCAGAAATAGAAATCAAGAAAACAATCTCATTTACAATTGCATCAAGAAATACAAAATATCTAGGAATAAACTTCAAGGAGGTGAAAGACCTATACTCTAAAAATTATGACATTGATGAAGGAAACTGAAGATGATACATGTAAAGGGAAAGATGTCTTATTTTCATGGATTGGAAGAATATTGTTAAAATGTCCATACTACTCAAAGCAATCTACAGAATTAGTAATCCCTCTCAAAATACCCATATTTTTCATAGAACTTAAATAATCCTAAAATTTTTATGAAACAAGAGACCCCAAATTGCCAAAGCAAACTTGAGAAAAATGAACAAAGTGCAAGTATTACCCTCCCTGTCTTCAGACTATACTACAAAGCTACAATAATCAGAACACTACGGCACTGGTACAAAAATGACACATAGATCAATGCAACAGAATAGAGAGCCACAAATAAACCCACGCACATATGGTCAATTAATTTATGACAAGGGTGGCAAAAATATACAATAGAGACAGTCTCTTTAATAAACAATTATGAGAAAACTAGAGAGCTACATGTAGATGAATGAAATTAGAACATTCTTCACACCATATACAAAAATAAACTCAAAAGGAATTAAAGACTTAAATGTAAGACTGTAAATCCCAAAACTCCTAGAAGAAAACATAGGCAGTACACTTTTTGACATAAGACTTAGAAATATATTCTTTTCAATCTGTATCCTTAGGTAAGTAAAACCAAAGTAAAAATAAACAAATAGGATCTAATTAAATGTAAAGGCTTTTGCACAGTGAAGGAAACCATCAACGAAACGACAACCTACTGAATGGGAGAAGATATTTGCAAGTGATATGACAAATAAGGCGTAGATGTCCAAAATATATAAAGAGCTCATACAACTCAGTATCAAAAAAAGCAACAATCCAATTTAAAAATGGGCAGAAGACCTGAATAGACTTTTTTTTCAAAGAAGGCATACAGATGGCCAAGAAGCACATGAAAATATGATCAACATCACTAATTATCAGGGAAATGCGAATCAAAACCACAATGAGATATCACCTCACAACTGTTAGAATGACTGTCATCAAAAAGACAACAAATAAGTGTTGTTGAGGATGTGGAGAAAAGGGAACCCTAGTCACTATTGGTGGGAATGTAAATTGGGAAAGCCATTATGGAAAACAGTATGGAGATTACTCAAAAAATTAAAAGTAGAAATACAATATGATCCAGCAATTCCAATTCTGGGTATATATCTGAAGAAAATGTGAACACTAATTCAAAAAAACATGTACTCTAATGTTCATAGCAGCATTATTTACAACAGCCAAGATATGGAAACAAGCTAGGTATCCAACTACAGGTTAATAGATAAAGAAGATGTGATGGTATTTAATAGTATACATATTATATATATAATATACATATTATATATATAAATCAGCCCGAATAAGAATGCCATAAATAAGAATGAAATTTTGCCATTTGCAACAACACAGATGGACTTGGAGGATATTATACTCAGTGAAGGAAATCAGATAGACATAAATACTATATGTTTTCATTCATATTTGGGATGTGAAATAATCTATAAAAATATTCATTCACTATGTTGTACACCTGAAACTAATATAATGTTGTAAATCAACTATACTTCAAAAAAAACCCAGAAAATTGCTGATGAGGATGTGGGGAAATTGGAACCCCTTATACACTGTTGGTGGGAATATAAAAAGGTATAACAGTATGGCAGTTTCTCAAAAAATTAAAAATAGAATCACCATATGATCCAGCAATTCCAAATCTGTATATATACCCAAAACAACTGAAAGCAGGGTTTCAAAGGGATGTTTGTACACCCATTCCTTTAGTAATGTTATTTATAATATGTATGAGGTGGAAGCAACCCAAGTGTCTAAGTATGGATAAAAGGATAAACAAAATGTGATGTATACAAATAATAGAATATTATTTAACCTTAAAATGAATGGATATTCTGACACATGCTGCCACATGGATGGACCTCGAGGACATTATACTAAAAGAAATAAGCTGGTCACAAAAGACATATACTACGTGACTCCACTTATATGAGGTACCTAAATCGTCAAATTCATAGAGATAGAAAATAGAATGGTGGTATCCCAGGACAGAGGGGAAGGAGGAATAAGCTTTTACTTTTAGTGTGTACAGAGTTTCAATTTTTCAAGATGAAAAGAGTTCTGGAGATGGATGGTGATGATTGCACAACAGTATGAATGTATGTAATACTACTTAACTATACACTTCAAAATGGTTAAGAGGCTAAATTTTTGGTGATGTGTCTTTTGCCACAATTTAAAAAAACCATAAAGGAGTTCTAATATATGTCCTTATAAGAAGAGGAAATTTGGACATGGACACACACAGAGGGAAGACCCTGTGAAGGTACCGGGAGACAAATGCCAGGTACAAGCTAAGGAGAAAAGCCTCAGAAGAAACCAACCCTGCCAGCACCTTAACTTGGACTTCTAGCCTCCAAGATTGTGAAAAAGTAAATTTCTCTTATTTAAGCCACCCAGTATATGGTGCTTTATTACGAGAGCTCAGCAAACTTGTACACCATCATACAACATTTTTCACAGATGTATTTTTGCACTTTTATCCAATGATCCCTTTGTTTCTTCAGAGACTACTGTTTATGAATTATGTACATCTATCTCTACATATTCCTATCTTTATTTTTTATCTTTGACAGAGAATCTCCAAGCCTGTGTCAAATGGGATATGAAAGGTTGGAAGTTGTCAAAGAGGGAAGGGTACAGAAAGAACCCAGAGACCTACTTATGCTGTTTCTATCTTTACTCTCATAATTCCCTCTGACACACACACACACACACACACACACACACACACACACACACACACATATACACGTAAATCCCCAAGAAAATAAGATTCTACCTTTAGTTCCTATGTGGTCAAAACTTCTTTCTTGTTTTTTGTTTGTTTGTTTTTTTAGCATAGTGGGGACAGTTGGAAAGCTTAAAAATGACAGTAAATTCTAACAACACATAGAGAGTAACATGCCTTAAAAGAAACAATTTTCAAAACAGAGGTCTGCTTATCCCCTCGAGGACTTATGCAAGGAATATCACCAGCCTGTAGGTCATATCCATTCCCAATGAAGAAGGAATGGCTTTGTTTCCAGTACAAGTTCAATATCACAAGGCTCCCATAGTCAGGTGATACCTCTAACACCAGAGCAACCGTGATTAGTCACAAACAGTAAAAGGAAATTACCTTCTGTATTTGCTCATCTGAGTGTGGCATACAAACAAAGCATGAACAAGAAATGGGAGCAGCCTATAGGTACATAAAATTTTACTGTCACGCAGGAATATGAGATTATGAAAAAGAAGCCTGATGCATTAGTTTGGGCCTAGTGACGATATTTCTAATCACCTAATAACTAGACTTCCCAACATCCCAAATGAGGGTGCAGAGCTGCATATCACCTATGAAGTAGCAGGAACAGTGCCTGAGGGTAGGACTTAGTTCTGCTCAGCGATCACACAACTCCTTCCTTCTGTTACTTGAGTCAAAAGTCTTGCTGTTATCTTTAAATCTCTTTTCTCTTAAATCCTATATCTAATCTTTTAAGAAATCCCATTGGCACATTTTAGAAATAATACAAAATCTGATGACTTCTCACCTCATGCATTGTTACCACTTTGGTTATGAAACATCATGTTCTCTGGATTACTGTAGGACCTCTCCCTGCTTCTACCCTCACCTCCTTCCTCTGTTCTTATCACAGAATTCAGAAGCAAGCTTTTAAAAACATATGTCAAGTCATGCCAATTCTCTGCTCAAAACTCTGGCTTTTACCCTGAGAAAAATTAAGAACCTTTGCTAAGTCCTTACCTGGTCTAAGTTTCTGTGTGATCACAAAACTCAGCTAGCCAAAGACAAACAAACAAGCTTAAAAAAAAAAAGTGCCAGAGTGGGTGTGAAAGACACATTAAAATTAATTAAATTCATGGGACCAAAAATAAAAAAAGAGAAAGCAGAATAAAATTGAATAATAGCTTTAAATGGGTAAAAGAAGAGAATAGCTTATCCAGAATTCTATTCCCAGTGAAAATATCTTTTGAGATTGAAGATGATTGAAAGAGTTTTATAAACAATTATTGATGGAGAGCATCACTACTAGGCCTGCACTAAAAGCAAAACTAAAAGTTCTTCAGGCAGAAGAAAAGTGAATCAGATAGAAACATAGAATTGCAGAGAGAATGAAGAATACCAGAAAAGTTAAATATGTGGATAAATGTAAATTAATATTGATGCACAAAAGTCAGGAAAACACACATGGAATTGAGCAGAGATGTTCCAGTATTCTGTTATCTCCAACACAGTTATCTAGCCTATGGTCACTCCCCACTCCATGTCTTTTTCATCCTTTCCCCATGACATCAGGCTTTAGGCCCCCAGAATGGAGTCAGGGGGCAAAATAAGGTATTTTGTCCCCTCAAGCCCTGACTGCTTTATCTGGCTCTTGTCTGGACATTCCGACTAAAAGCTATAGTCGCTCAATTAAGTCTGTATCACCTCAGCCTTCCTGGCCATGGCCTAGATCCCCATTTCCTATGAGTGTGCTATTTCTAACTTAACAGTGTGTCCTCTGTTCCATGATTAGCTTCCTCTCAACGCAAGCCTGTTTTTTCTCCATCTTGCTTGCTTTGGTCCTGATGCCAACTTTTGGACTATCTATGCTTGGTTAATTTAGGCTCCAACTTTAAAGGTATTATGCAGGAATTCTACTTTATCTTAACATCTCAGCGTATCAGGCCTATCTTTGGAGCTGGAGGTTGTGGGCTCTGGGGGATTGAGTTCACTGAATCAACTACCCCTGGAGGCTAACAATAAGGGAAGATAAAGTTAGGTCCAGGTATCTCTGTAGGAAGGGAGTGGGTGTGATTGAGGTACATAGATCTGAAATTACTTTTCTTAAAGTATCATGGGGAATTAGGGCAGGCAAAGTTCATGGGGGACCCTGATAAAAACTGGCTTCTGACCCTGGACTTTGCAAAATAGCAGATATTAAAGTCAGCTGTAGGTAGAAAGATCAACCTTTATTATTTATAGATGGTTGGTAATTATTTATTGATAATTATAATAATAGTAGCTTCTCAAATATATACTTATATCCTCCCTTCATCCTGTGAATTAGGAAAAATTGAGAATATTATCTCCATTTTAGATATAAGAAACAGAGTAAAACCAGAGAAAGTGCCATTCCAAAGTTATAAGCTGGAAATCAGTGCCAATATGTAACATGTATGCAAAACAAATACCTAAGAGATGATCTTGGCCTTAGCCTGGTTCAGCTAGAACTCCTGCCCTTACAGGTCCTATCAGATAGGACTTGGTTGCAGTTTACATGTTCTAATGGGGCTCTCTTTCTTAGATGACACTGTATATGTAGGGTAGGAATAAGGAGAGGCACATGAAAGACCAAGGTACAAGCGGGCTGTACCTGAAGTGCTCACAGCCTCTGGAGAGCAAGAAATGACCTTTGGGAGGCATGAATTGGCACCACTAAATATGGACAGGACATGGGCTGCAGAAAACCCCAGGGGTGGAGCCCTGGGATAGGGGAACCCTAGTGTCAACCCTCAGAGAAGAGATTAGAAAAATGTATCTGAGCAATCCAATTTCTTTACCATGATTACATTTTTCTTTGTGTGACTGTACTCTCACTCTCTGTACTGACTACTACACAGAGTAGTCAGTTATGTTATGAAAATGTACAGAGTAAGCCAGGGAAATGTAGAGACTCAGAGGTAAAGTTAAATATGTTTGGTTTTGTGGAAATGCATATTTACTGAAGGTAAAGTTGCAACAGGTATATGGGCGCATTAACAGTCATTTATAGAGTGCTTGATATGTACCTGCCACTGTTTGGGGCACTGAAGATAAACCAGTGAAAAACAAAAGAAGTTCCTGCTGTCATAATTTTGTTTCCTACAAAGCTAAGTCCTTGTTCCAGAGAATATTAGTAAGACATGCAAAAATACTTTCCAATGAGAAGAGGATCTTATGCTGATACATGCAACCAAGGCTAGTGGGGGGTTCCTTAGAACTTCTATCATGGATGAAAAATTAGATGAGAAGCAACTATTCTAGGATTGGATCAGATAGGGAGGTCTTCTAACAAAGTGAGGAGACATTTTCCATTAGTCTGGTTGTTCATGCTTCATTTGGTGAAATATTCAACACAGTATGTATGCCAGAGGTTGGGGGTCATAGAAGTGAATTAAGGTACAGTCCCTTTGCTCTATCCTTCACTTCAGAATATGGCAGGTAACTGTGGAAGGATAGAAATTGGAGAACAAAAGCAGAAATGTTTAAAAATTTTTAGGAGTCTTTTTTTTTCTCTATTTTATTTTAACATCTTTATTGGAGTATAATTGCTTTACAATGGTGTGTTAGTTTCTGCTGTATAACAGTGAATCAGCTATACATATACATATATCCCCATATACCCTCCCTCTTGCGTCTCCCTTCCACACTCGCTGTCCCACCCCTCTAGGTGGTCACAAGCACTGAGCTGATCTCCCTGTGCTATGTGGCTGCTTCCCACTAGCTATCTACTTTAAGTAATTGACAGATGATGGTGGTTTGAATAGAGTGGAGGTAATTAAATCAGAGTAGGCAACTTTGTGACTTACTGTGGAGGTGGACCCAATTGGACCTGCTGATGTGGTGCAGAAAGTAAAGGGTGGAACAAAGGTTGACTTGATTTTAGGTGGAGCAGCTGATTGAAGAGGATATTGCATGTTGATGTATGAAATTCACACAGAGGGCAGAAATCAATATTTCTGCCTTAAGCATTATAGGTTGAGATATCTGCAAGACTGCTACATGGGGTTATTAAATAGACAGTTGGATATACTAGTCTGTGGCTCAGAGGGAAGGTAAGACATGGAAATTTATTTGTGAAGTTTTAGCGTCTGAGAACAAAATCCATGGTAAACAAGTACAACACCTAGAAAGAGAACAATGTTCAAAGACTTTTCAGAAGCAATATTCTCCTTCCTCTCCTGTGTTTTAAGTTTTCCCTTGCTACTGGATAATTCTCCTCAGCTTAAAAACATGCCATTTTCTCTTCCTTCTTAAAAACAAATGAACACCCCCACACTTCCACACACACACACATCCATGCACGCATACACACACACACACACACACACATAACCTTGCCTTTACTCCACTTTCCTTTGCAGCCAGTGTCCCTTTTACTGATGGTCTTTGCAGCAAACCTCCTCAAAAGAGTGAGCCATGTGAACCAATTTCAATTCCTCCTATTTTTCTTATCTAACTCAGTCAAACCAGGTTTTTCCTCCCTCTATTCAAAATTTTTCTTACCAAGGTATCCAGTTTACCTCATTTCTAAACACAAGGCCAATCCTCTGTACTGGAATTATTTGACTTATCAGTAGCACTTAGTATGGTAATAGTCCCCTCCTCCTTAATACACTGCATTCAACAGCCTATCAAGACAGTACATCATCTTTAAAAGTCTCTGATAGGTTGCCCATTCTCAGTCTCTTTTGCTGACTCTTCCTCCATTCGCCTCAATTTCTACTTTACTCTAGTTCTTAATATTGGGATTTAGTTCTTGGTTCTCTGCTCTTTATGAACACTCAGTGCCTTGGTGATCTCAGCTTCATAGCTATTAATATTATCTTTTTCCAGTGATCATAAGTTTATATCAGCAGCCAAGATCTGTCTTGAACTCCAGACTTGTATATCTAAATATATCAACATGTTCACTTGGATTTCTGATTGACTTCCTAAATAAAACATATCCAAAATTAAAATGTTGATCTTCCCCTTCATAGCCTCCCCCATCTCAACTGAGAGCAACTTCTTTTTTCAGTTGCTCAAGCCAAATATCTTGGTGTCATCTTTGACTTCCTTTTCTCTCATGACCTGTATTTAATCTGTCAAAAAATCCCATGGCTCTTTTCTCAAATATATCCCAAATCTGAATCGCTTCTTACCACATATGCTGCCACCTTGGTTCTTAGCCAACATTCTCCTTCCCTGATTACAGCCAGCCTCTAGAGTCTTTTTTCCTTCTGTTTTTGCCCTTACCATTTCATGCTATTCTCATTACAGAAGATGCAAAAAAAACTTTAAAAATATATTTTTCAAGTCTATCACTTTTCTTCTCAAAAAAAAGTGTCAGTGAGAGAAATAAGCAGCATTTGCAAAGTTCTATGAAGACCTATAGGGCCCTGTGTGATCTGGATCTAAATATATGACCTCTAGAAATCTCCCACTCATTCACATCATCTAACTACATGGACCTCTAGCTGATCTTTGAGCCCTCAGTGTATTCTGTCTTAGGGCATTTGTTCTGACTGTTCCCTTTGCTTAGAGTTCTTCACACAAGGGTAATTCCCTATATTCTCCATCTTTTATGCCTGTCTCATGTCCTCTCATCCACCTTTTTGCTCAAGCCATTGCTGTGGCAACCACTTGAGTGCAGTTAGAACCTGACTGCACCTTACTCAGCTGTTTCCTGCCCCTGTGTTTCTCTGCTCCATGGTGTGGTGTACCTGAAGGAGACTGCTCAGCTGTTCTGGAGCCTATGTGAACCTGGAAGTGTGAAGAAATTAACCCTTGACCTGGTGGTGGGGTGGAAACCAGTGGATAAATATACCCCTCTTTTGTGTCTTGAGTAGATAATTCTGAGGTGCCTTCTACATGGTTCTTCATGGGGGATTGGACACAGTTGATAGCATTATCCAGCTCAGTACTGCACTTTTGGATATGCTTCTCTGCTTTCCCGTTTTACCATGTCATCCCACTCTTGCTTCCTATTATTTTCTCCACATAAACCACCTGCATGGAACCCCAAGTTCTATTAAAGAAGCCAGAAACCAAGCTAATTTATTTTCTCACCTCAATCTTTGCGTAAGTTCCCTTCTTGATCTCTTTATTTAAAATTGCTACCTTACCACTCCTCCAACTTCAGGATTTACTATCCTCATCACCCTGTTTTTTTTCACTATAATAATACCTTCAATCATACTATGTAATTCAATTATTATGTTCTTTTATTAGAACAAACGTTCTACTAAAGGTATTAGTCTGCTTTGTTCTTGGATTTATCCCTAACCTATTCAGTAAAAATATTTTTCCAGAAATTTACTGAATATATTTACTGAATGTTCTGTGAATATAAAATTGACCACAGCTCAATACTGAGCCCTTCAGGAATTCAATATTTAGAGGTAAGGCAGAAAAAGGAGTGAAATGAGAATCTAAGAAGGTAGGAAATGGTAATATCATCGTACCAAAGAGAAAAGAGGGTTTTAAAAAGGAGAGAGTTGTAATTCAGATAAAAGTTGCTGAGAGGCTGAGTTGCATGAAAGAAGGTAAGTTACAATGGCACCATCATCATGGAGGTCATTGGTGGTGAATGAGAGCAGTTCCAGGGAAGTAATGGGAATGAAATGTTTTATTACCAAATGCTATTTGAATCAGTTGAGACTGAATATAAGCATTTCTAGATGTTTTCTGTGAAAAGCAGCAGAGATTTGAGGTAATAGAAGGAGGAGAACATAAAAACAAGGGAGGGAGAATATTAATATAATTTTTTAAAGAAAAGTGTAGTTCTATGGAGGAGGAGAGATGTAAATTGGCAAATAAAGCTCTGCAAACACTAAAGAATTATACAAAAAGATCTTATACATAATCCCACTTACACTCCTTACAGCCTTCACTACGTGAGGTAGAGCATTGCAATTCCCCATTTACAAAGAAACAGGCTTGGAGATAAGTGATATGTGCAAGGTCATGCAGCTAGTATAAGTGGCAGTCATGATTTGATACAAGACCTTCAGATTCTAAATTTTTTCTCTACCGCATGGAAAGAAATTAGGTTGTTTTCAATTTGGATATGCTGAACTTGTATTTCATATAAAGCATTTTAATGGAAGCAATAAAGCCTTTTTATTTAGGACACTGGAATTGGAGAAAGCTACAACCAGCTGCCTAACACTACTATGATATTTTAGAGATTTTAAGTTTCCAAAAATTTTCTAATATTGACAAGAGAGCAAGTTCTTTCAGTACTTACTTTATTCAGTGTTATGGTAAATGTTTTAAATTCATTATCTTGTTAATGCTCGTTAAAAAAAACACATTACCTGGACCTAGAAGAGAGAAGAGTAGCTGTGTAAAAACTGGGCCACTCCAATGTTTAAGGATTCGAAAGAAAAGAGAAAAATAAGAGAAGAGGGAAAGATTAAATAGTGTTAGGAATAAAGGGCTTTTTTAAAAATGGAAGCCAGATATCAGTCTTACTGAAGATGAGAAGTCTCCTGTGATGAAAATGAAGGAGCTGGAAGATGGGTGGAGGGAGAGCCACATGAATATGGAAGTTAATTTGAATTGAGATGACGGAGAATCAAAAGAGGTGGTTCATTTTTCAGCAAGCTGGAGGCAGAGCTGTATTTACAGAGATTTGTGGTTGTGGAAGGGACTTGGGAGATATATTCTAGAACAGTTCTCTCCAGTAGAACTTTCTGCAGTGATGGAAATATTCTGTATCTGAATGGTCCAATATTGTAGCCACTAGTTACGTGTGCTACTGAGCACTTAAAAAGTGTTTTGTGTGACTGAGGTATTGAATTTTAATTTAATTTCAACAAATTTAAATAGCCATGTGTGGCTAGTGGCAACCACATCAGATGTAGTAGTGTTAGAGAAAATATACAGATTGTGTGATTAATATGAGCATTGGAAATTGCATGCCCCTATTAACTGACTTATCGAGGCACCCAAGCCTGAGATTTCTGAACAGAACATTGGCTTTTGTGATCGTGAGTTTAGCTTGATTATCATATAGAAAGGTACCAATGTATATTCTAAGGAAATTGGTTTAAATGTATTTTTACTTCTTTTTATCAGGGTATTTCTGACATCACTATGAACACAGAAAACACTACCTTTTCTCCGTTCCTTTATAAAATTGTCTTGTGATATCCATTTTAATGATGTTTAATGTTCTATCTACTAAATGAGATTCAAAGTTCCTTAAGGGTAGAAAATATGGGTTATGCTTCTCCATGTCTATGGCTATGTCTTCTCTAGTCTATCAGGACTACTAATTTTGTTTAAGGTCCAGCAATGAGAATAAGGGCTAATCCTCCCAAGAAGTTATACATGGGAGAAGGGACCCTGTAAAAACTGACAAGGAGAATCTTTAGGAGCCTTGCTAGCCTCTAATATTACCTCAATCCATCCAGCTGACTTCCTGTTGGTAGGAATTCCAGGTTTGGAGCAACTGCATGTCTGGATCTCCATTCCCTTCTGCTTTGCCTATACTCTGGCCCTGCTTGGTAACCTGCACCCTCCTCTTCATCATTCGAGGTGATACAGCCCTCCACGAGCCCATGTGCCTCTTTTTGGCCGTGTTGGCAGCCACTGATCTGGTCTTCTCTTCTACAACACTTCCCAAAATGCTGGCTATTTTTTGGTTCAGAGATCAGGAGATCAACTTCTATGCCAATCTAGTCCAGATGTTCTTTCTCCACTCCTTCTCTATCATGGAGTCAGCAGTGCTGCTGGCCATGGCCTTTGACCACTATGTGGCCATCTGCAAGCCACTACACTATATCACCATGCTTACTGGGCCACTTATCACCAAGACTGGCTTGGCTGCTGTGACTCAGGCTGTGACACTAATGACTCCACTCCCCTTTCTGCTTAGATGCTTCCATTACTGCTGAGGTCCAGTGATTGCCCACTGTTACTATGGGTACGTGGGTGTGGTAAGGCTGGCCTGTGGGGACATTCGCTTCAACAATATCCATGGCATTGCTGTGGCCATGTTCATAGTGGTGTTGGACCTGCTCTTTTTTGTCCTGTCTTATATCTTCATCCTTCGGGCAGTTCTACAGCTTGCCTCTCAGGAGGCCCACTACAAGGCCTTTGGGACATGTGTGTCCCACATAGGTGCTATCTTGTCCACCTACACACCTGTGGTCATCTGCTCAGTGATACACCGTGTGGCTCGCCGGGATGCCCCTCATGTCCACATATTCCTTGCTATCTTTTATCTTCTTTTCTCACCCATGGTCAAGCCCATCTATGGTGTCAAGACCAAGCAGATTTGTGATCATGTGCTCAGTCTATTCCAGAGAAAGAATGTACAGATACATACTTTCTTCCTTAACCACTAGTCCAGGACCTATCAGTCCAGTGGATACTGAATTGAGATGGAGAGGGAAAATCTCAGTAAGAAAATTTCAGAGTTTGGCAATTCTCCAGTATGACAAGGTCCCACTCCTCACAGATCTACCAGTCAGATCAAACTGGGTGTGTCGCTATAGTCTGATAGCAGAGGTTTGACCTTCCTATTCTTATAGGTTCATCACATGATAAAGGAAAACATAAAGAACCTCTCAAAGCATTATTGTCATCTAAGTGAAAGACAGTCGAAATACTGCCTGAGATTGGCACAAGAAACTGAGGTCTTGGTGAACTCTTCATCCAGACTGAGGAATTGAACCACAAATTTTATGACTAAAATGCCAACACCACAACTAGTACTGAAATTGCCACAAAATCCTTCTGGTAAGTGGCCTCCAGCCTCTGCCACTCTTTTTTAGCCTACTACCACTCAATGTTATTAGCTCTACAGTTGGACAGCTCCACTTCTAATGAGACTTATTCCTTCCATTAAGTCAGTTCCTTTCTGACTTCTGACTCATACTAATGACCAATTCTTTTATTGAACACTTAGCAGAAGAGTCTCCTGACATCCATTTATATTAACTTATATCATCATGTAACTAACTTTTCACATGTATATGCCTTCTGTCTCCAAAAAAACTTAGTAATATTTATTGAATGAATGAATAGAAGAGCTGAACACGATCCTTGAGCTATGGAATGTAGAAACAGTAATTAATACCTTTCCAGCTTAAAGTTGAGACTGCTGAAGCTAAAGAAGAAAATAGTTACAATACATAATTGCGATAGGCTGAATTACTGTTAGGACATTTATTCTCTTGTCCCTCTACCATGGGAGGGGGTTTTCCTCACTCAAGGAATGTTAAATATTGACTTTCTTTGACCAGTGGAATTTGAGTGGTCTTGAAATGTCCCACAATAATCAGAAATGTTAAAATGTGTTGTGTAGCTTGGCTCAGTAGCGCTCAATTTTCTCCTCTGCTTACGACAATGATCATGTCCCCAGAGTTCTTCCTTCAATCTAGACCAGTGATAGAAAAGATACATGGAGCAGATGTGAATCTGACTCACAGCCTGGAATATAGCCACAGATGACCCACAGTGTTCATATAACATGAGCAAGGATGATTTTGTTGGGTTTATTTTTTTGTAGTAAACCACTGAGATTTGGAAGTTGTTTCATCGAATAAGCCAGGGAAAGCTGATCGTTGGAGTTGTGAGCTCTTTCTTGCACTCCAACTCATGACAGTTCAAGACCAAGTATTTAAAGAAAAGAAAATGCACTATTTCTTCTTCTAGTATATCTTAAAAATGATACTGGATTTCACTTATCTTTCTGCTTTTGTCTTCTTATGCAAACTCTAATAATTGAACACTCCTTTAGTCAGTTCTTTGTAAAAGAATCTCTCATACACACTTTTCATGAAGGCCTGCTTATACAACCATGTTCTGTTTTTCATTTTGTGACCCTTTTCTTTCTTCAGTAATAATTAAAAGAAGTTTCTTCGATTCTAAGAAAAGAACACAGAAACCTGACAGTCTCTGAAAAAGCATCTCCTGACCCTCCAGGCCCATGTTGTGTCACGGCTTGCCTCTTAGGCACACATGAAGGTTGGTGGTTTCAATGGGTCTCTGGCCAGTTCCCAGTGTCTCAGTCATCCAGACGTTGAGGTGGGGTAATTGGACAGCAAGGAAAGAAGCAGTATGAAACAAAGGCCTCTGACTCTGTCCCCTAAGACTTCCCAAACTCTAGTTTGGTTTTTCTCAGTAGAGATGAAGCATTCTATGTGACAAATTGTTCAAGAATATTCACTCTCCCAGAGTATACTTCCCCACATATTGACCATGAGGATAGCCATCTGCATCACTTTGATCAATGGGGTATAAGCAGATGTGGTACAAGCAGAGGCTTGAAATTTGCTTATACAGTCGGGCTTGTTGTCTTCTGACTCTGCTGCACCATGAGAATGTGCCCTGGTTAGCACACTGGTCCAAGGAGGATGAGGGAAAAGTGGAGCAGAGCTGCCTGATCAACTTGCAGCTTGAAGCAGAGCCTCACAGCCAAGTCCAGCTTGGATCATCAGATCCTCTGCTGACCTTCAGATGCATAAGCAAATCCAGTTGAGATCAGCAGTCATCTCAGCCAATCTCCAGATGTATGAGAGATACATTTTTATGTATGTACAACATACATTTTATGTTGTATGCCACTGAGATTTTTGTGAGTATTTGTTCCACAGTACATTCTGGAAAATAACTGTTTCTGTCATTATTATTTAGTAAATTGAATATAATTGATTAAGTATTCCCAGGATATAAGATCTGATTTGTCCCTATGTTTGGTACAGGAACGACCTTGCCTTTTAAGTGACACGCATACCCTCCCACAGAGAGTGATTTTTGCCCCACAAAGAAGTCTAATAGTATATGAACTCCATTACCATGTAATAAACAACAGTATGCACTGTTAGCTTTATTCACAAATAGTTATTTCCTATCTTATATCAACACTGTGTGCTTAGACGGAGCACAGCCCTCATGAGAACAGTACACGCAAGCTATTTTTAGACTTGAAGGTTTACCATTACACAAATACAAGAGGATACAGAAAATGCATTTGAACGAATTCTAACTTAATTACAACACCTCCAATCATTCATGCACCCTAGCTCTGGATTTCCTGGACCCTGAGTAACTGTCAGTAAGTTGCCCAGACAATGCCTCTACATGAATCATTGAGTGACCCAGACATCCATGTTAGCTATGACAGCCCCAGCCCATTGATAGCTTGGAAATGACCAAATGACGGACTTAGAATATCGACTAACAAAACAAGGAAGTCAAGCTTCAGTCTACATTTTAGCAAACACATTAGAAGTAACCAAAGTACTTGAATATCATTTCATGTATTTTGCTTGGAATACTTCTGCATCACTACTGTGCTTGTTACCTCCCTCTAGTGTATTTTTCATCTCAGATATTGTAATTTTCATAGATAAATGTGTTTTTCTTTCATCTCAGATATTGTGGTTTTCATCTCTCAAAATTTGATTTGGTTATTTTTTACATCTTCTGAGGCCTGTATCTGACATGCTCAATATTTTCTCTAGCATCTTGAATATACAAAATATCTTTATAATTGTTTAATATCTTTATATGCTAACTTTATCATAGGTACCTATTTTATTGGTTTTGACTGATTGATTTTTATTATGTATATTTTCCTGGTAATTTCTTTATTGAATGCCAGATGTGTTGAATTTTGGGGTACTGGATACTCCTGTATTCTTTCTTTTTTTAAAACATCTTTATTGAGGTATAATTGCTTTACATTGTTGTGTTAGTTGCTGCTGTATAACAAAGTGAATCAGCTATACATATACATATATTCCCATATCCCCTCCCTCCCACCCTCCCTATCCCACCCCTCTAGGTGGTCACAAAGCACTGAGCTGATCTCCTTGTGCTGTGCAGCTGCTTCCCACTAGCTATCTATCTATTTTACATTTGGCAGTGTATATATGTCCATGCCACTCTCTCACTTCATCTCAGCTTACCCTTCCCCCTCCCTGTGTCCTCAAGTCCATTCTCTATGTCTGCATCTTTATTCCTGTATTCTTATATATATTCTTGAGCTTTGTTCTGGGACATGGTTAAGTTGTTGAAAACAGTTTGATTCCATTCAGGTTTTGCTTTTAGGTTTTATTAGTCAGGACTAGAGAAGCTTTTAGTTCAGGCTTTATTTGTTACCACTACCGAATAAAAACATTTTTGAAAAATCTATGGTGACTTGTAAGTTATGAGGCTTTCCACTCTGGCTTGTGGGAACAGAAACTATTCCCAGCCTTGTATGAGTATTGGAGATATTTTCCTCTGATTTTGAGTGGGCTTTCCCTAGTTTCAGGTAATTTTCCTCCCATGTAAGCACTGAACAGTACTCAGATGAAGACTGAAGATCTCCAATGCCTTCTCTCTCTCTCTGCAGCTCTCTCCTCTCTGGTACTCTGCCCTATGAACCCTAGCTCCCGTGGATGTATATGTTTGATGTATTTTGGGGGGTACCACATGCATAAAATTGGAAGTCAGATTTTTTAAAGTGTATGTGATCACTTAATCAGATAGTATAGAAAGAATCAAAGGCCATGGCCAGATCCTGGCTTTCTATGAATAGAACAAAAATCAAGAATGACATCAAAGCAGGAGTAGTCATCAGAACCTAAGAAAATGTGGAATTGGGTAAAGAGTTGGAGAAATCATGAAGTGATAGACTGTTCATATACTGTAGAAGCAGAAATCTGAATTTAAACTACTAAAGATGTCAAAGTGGTGCATATATTCTCATAGATTCCAAAGTCCCCAATTGTCTAAAAAGGTTGGTCTGCAAAACAGGGGCACAAAATGGTCTACTCAGGTAAAGGAAGAATCTTAAAGTTTCCTTTTGTTCCTATTTTCTTAAGCCTTTTAATATTTACATTATTGTATGTTTTATAATATAAAATACTAATATAATGCCATGGGATAAAGTACATATTGTTTGTTTACATAATACAGTAATCAATGTGTATATATACATATATGTATACATATATACACATATATACATACACACACCTTCAATAGTTTAAATTCAGATTTCTGCTTCTACAGTTTATGGATAGTCTATCACTTCATGATTTCTTCAATCCTTTACCAACTCCACATTTCCTCATTTTCCAATGACTACTTCTACGTTGATGTCATTCTTGATTTTTGTTGTATTCCGTGAAGGTAGAAATGCCAGAATCTGGCTACGGTCTTTGATACATACATACATACACATAAACACGTGAATGATCAAATCTACAGTATACTGACTTGAATTTTTTAAGTCTACTTCAGCTATTCTTACCTCTTCTTGGGAAAGCATGTTCTGATTTCTGCTCTAGTCCAAGGGTTAAGTCCCCCCGCCTTTACCCAGGGATGGCATTTGGTGTATTTTTTAACTGGTTGTGATACCAAGTAGAGTTGAATCCTAAGTATTTCTATAGTCATTCTTAGAAGAGGAGTTTCGTGCACAATTGTGTTTGAGAAGCTCAGTGAGTAAAACTAGGAGTGGACTGAAGAGTGACCCTTGCTGCTACCTTCAGTAAACCACACGACTAGAGCCTAGGAGTCTGAGAGAAGGTCTCCCTTAGGTGTGATCTCAGGTTGGGAGATGTCTAGTTTCATTTTTGGTAGGTGAGTTCCTATAATGCTGAGACCTCCCTCTGAGAATGGTTGGTTGGTCCTAGCTTTGCTTCCCTCCTTACTTCTGAAACTTTTGTGACACTGAGGCTGTAACGTCACTTCTTTTTCAAGACAAATGCTACAATTTTAAGAAGAAAAGGATGATATAAATTTTCTGACTGTTAAGAGTTTGTTCTTAATTTAAACAGGTAATGGTAGGTATCAATTATTTTTTATAACATTGAATATATTTAAAATTTTAATGTAGCAGTTTTATTTTTAAATGACCATATTAAGTATAACCCAGGAATTATATATTTGGAATTATTTAATGGGATGATAAAGATTCTAGATGTAAACTTGATTTTGAAAAATTGCATTTGTCCTCATGCATTTAAGGAGTTCACTTGCAAAAAGTTGGAGAATCTATTCTCTAAAGCACATATGCAGACCCTGGTGTTTGATCTGAAACTTCCAGAATGGGCAGGATTTGGATGGACCTATCTTCAATATAGAAATGCAGATCAAACAACTTGGCTTCCACTGTAGGACTTTAGAGTGGTTTTACCTATCTTAATCCCTCATGACGTTAAGCACTAATCAAGAAACTAATATTATGTGCATGGTGCAGTGTCAACTTATAGATAACATAAGTACCGATTTGATCCTTAATAATGATCGCCAAGTCCACTGTCAGCACTTGGCTTGGGCTATTGGTGGAACCAATAACCACCTATGACTCTAAGTTTTTTCTGAAGCCTCAAGACAGTAACATCTTAATTACATTACTTTGTAAAACCCCTGAGTCATACACAATTTGATCATCTCATCAATCTGAACTTAGAGAAATTTTTTCATTCATCCATCCATATATCCAAACATTTATTGAGCCCTTAATGTTACAGGTGGTATTCTTGTACTCATGAATTACAGGATCAGAGCTATAGGGCAATGTGACAGGAGACCAAGTGTGAGAGACCAGCATCAAAGAGACTTGAATGCTAAAGTTAGAACCTTTCATCCATGGTCTCTCTCAGCACCCATTCCTAAAAGCCTACCCTGCCCTGATTCTCTGCCCTATTCCAGCTTGGTAAGTGCTTGGTTTTCTGATGGCTGCTTCAAAGTTTTGCCTAAGAGTTAGCTGTGAGTCTAACTGCAATCTATTTAATGACTGACATCTTGCTTCTTCCCATCTTCTGACTCTGGCTACAGTCTATACTATTCTATAGTTCCAAGTTTCTGCCATTACCAGCAGTATCACCCACAAGAAAGATATAAGAATGAAAGACAAGAATGGAAGGAAAACTTCTAGATCCTGTATCATGATCAGAAACAGCAGTTTCCATAATCATTCAATGAGGGATAAAAATCCTCAGAAGCTGAGCCTGCTGAAAGATCCTTAATGGAATATTGCTTCTATATCTGGTCCTCATAGGCATGTAAAAGGGTCCACCCCTCTCTTCCCTTGGTGAGACCCACTATTTCTTTTTAATTTAGAACTTAAAAAGGAGCTTGGGGTGATCTGCTAAAATCTCATTTTACAGATGCCATTGAAGTCCCAAAATTAGTAGGTAAATCTCTCATTCAAGGTCATATATAGTTGAGTACAAATGAATTACTGTTTTTTTTAAATATAGTCATAAAATCTCATAGCTTGATTTTTATAGATAAGTATTTATTTTTACACAAAAAATTTTAATTCAGAAACCTCGACATTCAGGGAGGCTTGGGAAGATTCATCCTGGGGAAGCCTGCCAGTCAAGATCTCTCTCTTATGTAAGACTATATTGTTAGCTCAGAAAGAGCCTCGAAAGATAAGGAGGCACTCAACAGAGGGTGTGTCAAGCTAAGAAAGCTATCTGAAACAGGAATTTCCTGGTTTGGGCCTATAAGCCTTAAAACAAACTAACGCTTATAAATTTTGGTCATTTAATCTTCGCAGAAGTTCTTCCCAGAGATAATACAGAAACAGAAGTATTATTTTTCTCATTGATTCATGGTTCAAAATAGAATTATACAGAGCTGAACTTTCTTGAAACAGATGAGAGTAAGTGAGCCTGATCTACTATGAGGTACCTGTCCTAAACTCTAGGAGCCAGCAGGACCTCTGGTTAAACAAAACAAGTCTGTTGAACAATTCTCTCTCTTCATTACTGGTCCACCTCAATGAAGGATGTCCCAACAGAGGGAGTAGTAGCACAGTGATAGCATGACAGTGAAAACATTGTGTCTTTGTAGACACAATGGTAGAACGAGGTTTCAAACCCAGGTCAATATATACACAATGCAATACTACTCAGCCATAAAAAGAGAACAAAATAATGCCATTTGCAGCAACATGGTTGCAACTAGAGATTATCATACTGAGGTAAGTCAGAAAGAGAAAGACAAATAAAAAAAAGATGACAAAAGATGTATAAGCGCATCTGATATGGCAGAATAGGTTTATTTTCCTGGTTTCAGATTAGGTTAGGCACAAAGATCCTCTGTGCCTGGCAGATGGAAGAACATTAGTTGGGACCATGCCTCCCACTCCTTAAACTTAGGCTCCCAAGGCTCCAAGTGGTGTGGAAGTGGATCCTAAGCATTCCTGGGGCATGAGTAAAATAAATAAGTTGGCTGAGAGAGAGTAAGAGTGATCCGTCAGGTCAGTTTGCAGAGGGTTCAGCAGCTGGGACAAAGGGATGAGTAACGGAAAGATAGAGTAGATAGTCTCTGCCAGGGTACTATGGGGCTGTGACTGCAATCTCAGTGGATCAACAGTATTAGAGAGTCTAGTAGAAGGAGGTCATGTACCAGAGGCCACGGTGTGAAGAAATACCATAATTACAGCATAAGATGTATCTGGAGTTGAGGCCAGCCAAGGAAGCAGGAGACAGTCCTCTCCCATATGAGTACCAAGGTGGCAATCATGTGAGAACCCACCCATCCCCTACTGCAGTTTTAAATCTAGCACAAGGAAGACGGTGATATAAAAACTCCTGTGGTGGTGGTTGGGGGGGAGCGGGGGCGGGGGGGAGTTAATCCTGTATCAGACTAAATTATAAATTGGAATTGACTAAGAAATCCAAAGTTGATTGAATTTGCTTGGAAGTGCTATCTTCTACAACTCAGTTTGATTTTATTATTATTCTAACCCCCATTGTGCATAAATAATGCAGAAAGAGAAAGAATGAAGTAAATGACATTTTGCACAACTGAGTCTATGATTATAATTTTTTTACTTGTTATACAAGGAAATATTTAGAGGTATTTAGACTTTTACCATCACAAGACTATAATTAGGTGGGTGTCACTAGTTAAAAAGCCTCAGATTTACAGGGGTGGGTACTGGGCAGCCAAGGAGAACAGAGGAAAGCTGGCTCTGTTGATATGATTTTCTACAGAGAAGCAGAGGACAGAGAGTGTTTTCTAAAGCTGAGGCTGGTACATTTATGAGTGAGGCACAACTGCAGACATTCTTTGGCTTTCCCAAGGAACTTTCTGCAGTTATTCTTTATGCCTGATCCTCCCATAGGCCTTTCAGTGAATGATAAAATATGGTTATTAAAAGGCAACTTGTTTTTTTATGTGCCAGTGAGTATGCAGGAATTTTAGATTCATTATCTCATTATATCCTTATAACTAACCCATGAGGAGTTACTATCATTACTTCCATTTTCAAAAAGAGGATACTGAAGCTTAGATTGTGCAACACATACACAGTCTGAAAGTTACTGGTTCAGATCCATCTCCGCCCTTTACAGTAATCTCCAAACTACTGAGACAATCAAAAGATCAGTGGTTGCAGGGGTTAGCATAGGGAAAGATGAGTAGGTAGCACAAAGTGATGTTAGGGCAGTGAAAATATCCTGTATGATACCAACAGTGGATGCATGTCATTATATATTTGTCCAAACCCATACAACACCAAGAGAACCCTGATGTAAACCATGGACTTTGGGTGTAGTTTGCATCTATGTGGTCCACTTGTAACAAATGTACTGCTCTCTTGGGAGATATTGGTGATGAAGGCAACTATGCATGTGTGGGGATGGGGAATATATAGGAAGTTTGTACCCTCTGCTCATTTTTGCTATGAACCTAAAACTGCTCTAAAATATAAAGTATGTATTCCATTCAAGGGCCTTCTACTTCAATAAAACTTCTATGAGTCCACAAAGCAATCTACAGATTTAATCTGATCCTTATCAAATTACCCATGACATTTTTCACAGAACTACAACTAGTAATCTTAAAATATATATATGGAACCATAAAAGACCCAGAATTGCCAAAGCAATCCTGAGGAAAAAGAACAAAGCAGGAGGCATAACCCTCCCAGACTTCAGACAATATTACAAGCTAGAGTAATCAAAACAGTGTGGCAATGGCACCAAAACAGACATATGGATCAATGGAACAGTATAGAGAGCCCAGAAATAAACCCACACCCCAACGGTCAACTAATCTTCAAAAAAGGAGGCAAGAATATACAATGGGGAAAAGACAGTCTCTTCAATAAGTGGTGCTGGGAAAGCTGCACAGCCACATGTAAATCAATCAAGTTAGAACACTCCATCATCTCACCCAAATATAAACTCAAAATGGCTTAAAGACTTAAATATAAGACCCGACACCATAAAACTCCTAGAAGAGAACATACGGAAAACATTCTCTGACACAAATCATAGCAATATTTTCTTAAGTTAGTCTCCCAAGGCAATAAAAATAAAAGCAAAAATAAACAAATGGGACCTAATCAAACTTATAAGCTTTTGCAAGCAAAGGAAACCATAAACAAAATGAAAAGATAACCTACAGACTGGGAGAAAATATTTGCAAATAATGCAATCAACGAGGGCTCAATTTCCAAAATATACAAACAGATCATACAACTCAATAACAAAAAAATACCAACCCAGTCAAAAAATAGACATCCTCCAAAGAAGACACAGCCATGGCCAATAAGCACATGAAAATATGCTCATCATCACTAATCACTAGAGAAATGCAAATCAAAACTGCAGTGAGGTACCACCTCACACCAGTCAGAATGGCTGTCATTAAAAAGTCTACAAATAGCAAACACTGGAGACGGTGTGGAGAGTAGGGAACCCTCCTACACTATTGGTGGGACTATAAATTGGTGCAGCCACTATGGAAAATTGTATGGAGGTTCCTCAAAAAACTAAAAGTAGAGTTGCCATATGATCTAGCACTCCCACTCCTGGACACCTATCTGGACAGTACTCTATTCAAAAAGAAACATGTGCACCACAATGTTCATAGCAGCACTATTCACAATAGCCAAGACATGGAAGCAATCTAAATGTTCATTGATATATATATATACACATATATATATAATGGAATACTACTCAGCCATAAAAAAGACTGAAATAATGTCATTTGCAGCAACATGGGTGAACCTAGAGATTATCATACTGAGGTAAGTCACAAAGAGAAAGATAAATACCATATGATATCACTTATATGTGGTATCTAAAATATGGCACAAATGAACTTATCTACAAAACAGAAACAGACTCACAGATATACAGAACAGACTTGAGGTTGCCAAGAGGGAGGGTAAATTGAGGAGGGATTGAGTGGGAGTCTGGGATTAGGTGATGCACAATATTATACATAGATGGATAAACAGGAAGGTCCTACTGTATAGCGCAGGGAACTATACTCAATATCCTGTAATAAAACATAATGGAAAAGAACATGAAAAATAATATATATACATACATGTATATATATGTATATATATACACATATATATGTACCTGGATCACTTTGCTGTACAGCAGAAATTAACACAACATTGTAAATCAACTACACTTGAATAAAATGAATTAAAAAAAACTTCTATGGGTCCAGTGGTGTGAAGCATGTTGAGATATCCCTTCTAAGGTGAAGGATAAGTTGGTGCATCTGGCCTCTTATAAAACCAAAAAAAAAAAAAACCACAATGCCTAGTGGCCTTCTTTGGGGGGTTTAAGAGGCAACATATTCCTCATTTGGGTGTGTTACTCCAGCCCACTTACTGAGTGATGCTCAAAGCTTCTAGTTTTGACTGGGGCCTGGCAATAGAATCTGCAGCAGTCTCAGGCTGCTGAACAAGCTCCCTTACCACCTGGGCCATAGGATCCAATGATGCTTGAAGTATCATTGGCAGATAGGCATGCTGATTGGAGCCTTTGGCAGGCACCTATAGATGAATTGCAGTAGAGGGACTTAGGATTTTGGAGTAAAGCCCTGACATCTTTTGTGGATTACTACTCTCCACTTGAGAAATACCTCTTGGCCTACTACTGGGCCTTAGTAGAGGCTGAATGCTTGAGCATGGGCCATCAAGTGTCCATGTGATTGGAGCTTCCCTTCCTAACCTGGGTTTTATCTGACTCACCAAGCCATTAAGTGGAGCTTGAACAGCAGGACTCCATCAAAGAGAAGTGGTACACATGTGATCAGACCCAAGCAGGTCCCAAAGGCACAAGTTACATGAAGTGGCCCCAATGCCCACTGTCTGCACTCCTGCTACACTTTCTCCATACTTACAGCTATGACCTCATGAGGAGTCCCCTAGGATCAGTTTACAGAGGAACCTAAGACTTGGACCTAGTTTATAGCAGGTTCTGTACAATATACAGGTACCACCCAAAAATGGATGCTGCATCCTATAATCCCTTTCTGGGCCATCCCTAAAGGAAAGTGCTGAAGAAAAATCCCTCTGTGGGCAGAACTTTGATCAGCACAGACGGTTGTTTTCTTTTGCTTGGAAGGAGAAATGGCCAGAGGCACAATTATATACTGACTCATGGGCTGTGGCCAATGGTTTGGCTGAATAGTCAGGGACTTGGAAGGAACATAATGAGAAAATTGGTAACAAGAAAATTTAGGGAAAATGAGAGACTTCTCAGGAAGGGCAAAAAAATGAAGATGTGCCCCATGTGAATGCTCATCAAAGGATGACCTCAGCAGAGGAGGATTTAAAAGTCAGGTGGATAGGATGACCTGCCCTATAGATATTAATCAGTCTCTTTTCCTAGCCACCCCTGTCATTACCCAATGGAGTCATGAACAAAGTGGCCATGGTGCCAGGGATGGAGGTTATGTATGACCTCAGTAATATGGACTCACCAAGGCCAAACTGGCTATGGTCACTGCTGACTGCCCAATCTGGCAGTAGCAGAGATGAACACCAAGTCTCCAATATGGCACCATTCCCCAAGGTGACGAGCCAGCTACCGTGCGACAGGTTGATTACACTAGACTGCTTCCATCATGGAAGGGGCAGTGTTTTGTTCTTATTGGAATAGACATTCTGGATATGGTTTTCCCTTCCCTGCATGCAGTGCTTCTTCCAAACTTATCTGTGGACATATAGAATGCCTTATCCACCATCATGGTATTCCATGGTTTCTGACAGGAACTCAGTTCACAGCAAATGAAGTACAGTAATGGGTCCCTGCTCATGGAATTCACTAGTGTTACCATGTTTCCCACCACCCTGAAGCAGCTGGATTTACAGGACAATGGAATGGCCTTTTGAAGGTTCAGTTACAATACCAGGTAGTTAGCAATACCTTGCAAGCCTGCAGAAGGTTCTCCAGAAGGCTGCGTATTCTCTGAATCAGCATCCAATATATGGTACTATTTCTCCCATAGCCAGGATTCACAGGTCTAGGAATGAAAGAATAAAATGGGAGTGATACCATTATTTCCCCTAGTGAGCTACTAGCTAGCAAAATTTCTGCTGTTTCCACAACCTTATGCCTTGTTGACCTAGAAGTCTTAGTTTCAAAGCTTCTACCAGGAGACACAATGATTCCATTGAACTGAAAGTTAAGATTGCCACCCAGTCACTTTGAGCTCATGTCTGAATCAAAAGGTAAAGTAGGGAATTACTCTGTGGGCTGGTAAGATTGATCTTTACTACCGAGGGGAAATTGGTCTACTACTTCACAATGGAAGTAAGGAAGAAGGTATCTGGATATACAGGAGATTCCTTAGGTATTACCATGCCCTGTGATTAAGGCCAATGGAAAACTCCAACAACCCAATTCAGGCAGGACTACTAATCGACCATATTATTCAGGAATAAAGATTTGGGTCACTCTACTAAGTAAAGAACAATGACAAGTTGAGGTGCTTGCTGAAGGTAAAGGTAATACAGAACGAATAGTGGAAGAAGGTAGTTAGAAATACCAGCTATAACCACACCACGATGCTAGTCAATTTAGAAGGACAAAACTAAGGAACTACTGAAACAGAAGATATAGTGTCAAAGAACTGTTACTTTGTGGATCAGAACCAACTTACTAAAGAATCTTTACTAAAATGCATTGTGAGGGCTTCCCTGTGGTGCAGTGGCTGGGGGTCCGCCTGCCAATGCAGGGGACACGGGTTCGTGCCCCGGTCCGGGAGGATCCCACATGCCGCGGAGCGGCTGGGCCCATGAGCCATGGCCGCTGAGCCTGCGCGTCCGGAGGCTGTGCTCCGCAGGGGGAGAGGCTGCAACAGTGAGAGGCCCACGTACCGCAAAAAATAAATAAATAAATAAAATAAAATGCATTGTGAGAACAACCAGTTAGGGGGCTGTGTCTTTGGATTTGAATGCTACAGAATGCAAGCATATGTTTGTGTTGATACAGCACCTGCAATTCACTATTGAACAATGAGACAGCTGTTTGTGATCCAGACACATGGGAGGTTATTTCTGAGGGAACAGCCAGCTTGGCGGACTGGATAAAGCCACTACTATAAAGAGTGTTTATCCTGAGGAGGGGAACTTCCCAACTCCCCCTATAAATGCCAAAATGGAACACCCCAGATGAAGCAGCTGATATGCTTTGCATGCAAACCATGTGGGATTGGCTTTATGATGACCAGGATATTCACCTCCTGGATATGTCCATTAGCCAGGTATGGTAAATGCTGTAATTAAGGGGGCCCCTCTTGCATACGTATCTCATGTAACTTTACTCCTACAAAATTAAACAATGATTTGCTCTCTCAGCTTCCTTGTATGGATCTGACTAATACCAAGAACGTTAGAGTAATTAAGAAAATGGGGAGAGACAAAGGGGAGTGTCAAGGAACTCTAGCAGAGTGAAACTTTAGGTGACTGAGAAACAGAATAAATAAAGTGGACAATGATGGAATAAAACAAAGGTGTTAATGCAGCACTACCAGAGATTGGATAGACCTAAAGGGCCCCAAGCACATCTCTTCTATTTACCCCAGTTTGGAAGAATTTAAAGAGCTGGAAGGCAAAGATTATAATGAAAACTCTGACCAGGAAATGCAAGGGGCAATGATTTGCCAGATTAATCAAGGCATAGATTTATAGATTTGACACTGAGCAGGACCCACTGGGACTTCCAGATACAAGTTCTTCAATGCCCCCTGCTTGTTTGAAAAAAAAAAAAAAAAGCCTTCCTAGACCTTCTGAATTCCAAAGAGCAGCCTTGAGCAGTTAGTAATTAGAGAAGTGAGAAAATGCAGAAAAACGAAAAACAGTTAAGCAAGAAAAGTAATAATTTGAACAACCAGTCAACCATAAAGCGGTCACAGGACTTCCACCATAAAACAGTCACAGGACTCCTAGCTTCTCCTCAAGGGATATAGCTAACAATCTGATGCATATGCTTCAGTCATTTTGCAGAAACCAGGACCCCACCAGATGGAAAATGCTGACCACAGCCATGGAGACCCCATCAATTTGGAGCAAGAAGAGTATGCTCAAGACCCATAAATATCTCTTTGTTGCTTAAGACCCAACTAATCAGAAGAACCCATGAGTTGGTCATGCACTTAAGACCCTTACCCTTAATTTTGTTCTTTAAAAACCCTTGCCTGAAAGTCATTGGAGAGATTGGGGCCTTTAAGCATTAGCTGCTTATTCTTGCTTGGTGCTCTGCAAATAAACACTGTAGTTTCCTTTATCACAAGCCAGTGTCAGTAGATTGGCTTTGCTGTGTGTCAGGTCAGTGAAACTGAGATCCATTTGGTAACAATTTTGGTGACCACAAAGGCAGTACCATCCTGAGTGGGCATCTTGCCGATGGCACATTGGCCCCTGGCTAGTGGCAGTTCTCAAGTTCTGTCCAGAAGATGCCCGAGCACCTTTGTCTCATGGACAGCACCAAGTGCTTGCTGCCACCAGACATCATTGGCCCATGATGCTTTTGATTTTGTGGTGAAGGAAACAAAGCACTTGCTGGTTGACATGCCTCTGTTAAGTAGCAGAGCTCACAGGCACTGGCACCAGGGTATTTTTCTCTTAGTCACTTGGCTCTGTCTGTGATGGGACACTGATTTTGCTGGGATTATTCCCTACTGCACTAAGCAATCTGTAACCCTGAGAGACCTCATTGTATTTGCTTGCTTGCTTGATATTTGACAGCATCAGCCGTGAACAACTAAAAATGAGTACTCAGAGCTCTGTTCCACCTTGTAGCCCACTAGGGTGTATTTTGAAGAATTGGGAATTTTAGTTATGCACCAATGAAAAGAAATAAGATGGTGTTCTCTTGTAACACTACTTGGCCTCAGTGCTCCTTAGGATCTGGAGCCCCTAATGGCTCTCTAAATTGTAACACCATCTTTCAACTAGAACTATTTTGTGAAATGGGAGGAAAATAGAGTGAAGTTTCTTATATACAGGCTTTTATTATGTTGCATCAAAGGGGGACTATTCAGAGAAAATGTAACATGCACAGAATTATGATACAAAAAAATTCCTTCCAATAAGGAGATATTAAAAGTTTTACCCAATTCTCAGGAATTGAGAGATGAACAAATTCAACAAACAAATGATCCTACAGCACTGCCACTATTGCATGGAGAGCAGAATGGGGAAGCAGGGGCTAGGAACCTTGATCCCATAGTGCTGACACACTCCTACCAACTCTGGTGGGAGCTGAAGGAGAAGAAAACAACCTGGAGGAAAGAGGGACAATCTCTCCCTCCTGTACCTGACAGGGCACCCAATTCAGCCAGGGAGCCACTCTTGTTCAGGTAGGGCAATTCCCACTGAGGCAGATTCCCATTGGAGGAATAAATACCCAAGATCAGGCAGCAGGATCTGTGTGGATACACTCTCCTACCCCCCTTTATTTTCACTCTCCCTTTCCACATCTGACTTGTTTAATTGGAAAAATATGCCAACTTTTTGGAATGACCCTACTAGGATAGGAAATTTATTCTCCATCTCTGCCACCCACAACTCAAGTAGGGCTATGTTCAAAGTGTACTAACTACCCTGTTGACTGAGGAAGAGAGAGATGGTGCTAGAAAAATCTAATGAAGAGGCAGATACACTGCATGTTACTGCCTGGCAATCCTATCTGAGCACCAGCAGCAAATGCAATTCCCACCATAGATCCAGGGTGGGACATGAATGACCTAGAAGATAAGGCTTGAATTGAGCATTATGGAGAGCGCATCCTGGTAGGGCTCTGAAAGCAAGTGCCGAAGCAGAAGTTTCAATAAGGTGTAAGGGGTGTGCCCATGGCCACCAGAAAATCCCTCAGATTTGACACATATTGCAATATACAGGTGTGGATAAAGATAACCTGAGGAATTTCAAGTTAGTTAATCAGACCCTTTGTGGCTCAGAGAACCCCAGATATCCAGCAAGAATTGAAGAGAGAAGTTGTTTTTGATCTCTGAATATCTCATTTGGTGGAACTTGTTTTCAAAAAGACAATCCACAGAATGGGAGAAAATATTTGCAAACAATGCAGCTGACAAGGGATTAGTCTCCAAAATTTACAAACAGCTCAAGAAAACAAACAACCCAATCAAAATTGGGCAGAAGACCTAAATAGACATTTCTCCAAAGAAGACATACAGATGGCCAACAGGCACATGAAAAGATGCTCAACATCACTAATTATTAGAGAAATGCAAATCAAAACTACAACAAGGTACCACCTCACACCAGTCCAAATGGCCATAATCAAAAAATCTACAAACGATAAATGCCGGAGGGGGTGTGGAGAAAAGGGAACCCTCTTGCACTGTTGGTGGGAACGTAACTTGGTATAGCCACTATGGAGCACAGCAAGGAGGTTCCTTAAGAAACTAGAGTTACCATATGATCCAGCAATCCCACTCCTGGGCATATATCCATAGAAGAACATGGTTCAAAAGGATACATGCACCCCAATGTTCACTGCAACACTGTTTACAATAGCCAAGACATGGAAGCAATCTAAATGTCCATTGACAGAAGAATGCGTAAAGAAGGTGTGGTACATATATACAATGGAATATTACTCAGCAAAAAAAAGAATGAAATGATGCCATTTGCAGCAACATGGATGAACCTGGAGATTATCATACTAATAAAGTAAGTCAGACAGAGCAAGACAAATATCATAAAATGTCACTTAAGAAAAAAAAAGATGTCACTTATATGCGAAATCTAAAAATAATGACACAAATGAACTTATGTACAAAACAGAAACAGACTCATAGACTTAGTGAACAAACTTATGGTTACCAGGGAGGAAGGGTGTGGGGCAGGGATAGATTGGGAGTTTGGGACTGACATGTACACACTGCTATGTTTAAAGTAGATAACCAACAAAGTCCTACTGTATAGCACAGGGAACGCTGCTCAGTATTCTGTAATATCCTAAATGGGAAAAGAATTTGAAAAAAAACAGATACATATATATGTATAACTGAATCACTTTGCTGTACACCTGAAATTAACACAACATTATTAATTAACTATGCTCCAATATAAAATAAAATTTTTTTTAAAAAGATATTTAGTGACACCAAGGTTGATGTTTTCCTTTGTTTTGTAGAGCCCAGTCTGCTATTGGTTTCTCATCCTTGGGCCAGAATTCCCTCTCCTGGACAGTGTTAGAATGAGCACAGGTAAAGTTTGCTTCTGATTCATCTCTGCTTCCAAGGCTGAATACAAATCTTATTTAATATATATTTAAGATATAGTCTATGGAAAAGTTTATCTCTAATGCTCTTCTGTACCTTTCCATCAGTTGAGAAAGGTTGTACTGAGTTGGTCTTTAAAATCTAATTATTAAAGGCAGAAGCCTTACTTTAAGCTATAATGATTAAATTCAAATGCACTGACTTATTGAATACTTATTTCTAAATATCATGCAAGAGAGTCAGGTACAAAAGAAACATAGCTCATCCATTAAACTCTAAAGGCAGAGTTCGTCAACTGGACAAGGAGGTTACTGAACCAAAGTTTCAAAAGCTAGATATGAATCTGTATGGAATGAAATTCCTCCTTTTACTGGGCGGAGGGTATAACCTGTGCACAAGTTTGGAAGAAATAACACTATATTTCAAATCAACTACAAGCAGTTTTACATAGCAAGTAAAGTTTAAGATTGGGGAGCAGAGAGCAAGCTTCTAGAAGTTCCTAGCTTTTCCTGACGTGCCATAGAAATAGAATCCTCTAAAAGGGGAGTAAGAGTAAAAAGTAAATTCTTTCTTCATTGATTCTACTTCATAGCCACTGCCCTGACCATATTGGCTCCTGGTCTGAAAGAGACAGTTAAAAATGTCTCTCTGAGGTTTAACCCCTCCAAGAAACAAAAAAGCAGTGATGGTAACAACAATGCTATTTAAGCACCTGGTATGTTAGTTTCCTTACTAGCCCCTTTGTATATAGTATCTCAATTATAAGAGCTACCCAGAGATAGGTACTATTCCCACTTCATGCTTGAAGAAGTGAAAGTGAAACAACTTGTTCAAGGTTACACAGTAGGTATGTCACTGAGCTGGCTTGCAAACTCAAGCCACTGGAGCTTCAAAGGCCATGTCTTGTCACATGTCCTAAACTGTGATGCCCCACAACCCATGAGAAGCCCATTAGGACACACCAGGGGATAAGTCAAACTGAGAAAGCAGGTTTTCCCCTTCCTAAGAAACAGGATTTCAGGTTGGGAAATTTAGGTTCAGAAGGATGTAAAGGACATGCACTGCTCCACACAAGTCCATGGGGTCCTGCCCTCACAATGTAAACCAGAGCAAGGGGAAAAGTCTGCAGTATCTTACTTTTAGGTAATTGCTATTTGTCTGTCTTGAAGTTAATTCAGGATTCTACCACCACTTCCAAGTGCTGTAAGGGTATCAAACTTCCTTAAAGTTTGACAGCCAGGCTGAGTTCTAATCCCAAAAAGATTCTTCATCCCTCTTCTAGAAAGGCCTTTCTGATTTCTACTTGGCGTCCTTAGACTAGCTGCAGACTCCAGGGAGGCCAGACAACAAACAAGAGCAGGACTTGGACCCAAGGGATCATGACTCAATTAACAGGTCTGTCCTCCATAGACTTAGACCTCTCTGGACCAACCCTAACATGCTGCGGATAGCTGTGTTCAAATTTAGAACCTGTGTCCATCCTTCTGGGACAAAGACTGCTATTTTCCTTCTCCACTAAGATAGTGGGAAGGTTACAAGTGGAATTACCCCTGAGCAGAATGCTTATACGTGCCAGGCCTCAGAGGCATTTGCAGAGCCCCAGGCTCTTGCTGACACAACGCATCCCAGGTAAGAACGTCTTACAAGGAGGATCTAGAAAAGGAGCAAAGGTCATCAGTATGTGTTCCCAGCCTATAAGAAAGAACTTAAAGTTGGGCAACCAACTTTAGATCGTGCTCCTATATAAGTCTCTAAGACCCAGAGGGAAGGAATTCTCTTGGAAGGAGACAGAGAGGGTGGAGTCCACACAGAGCCATACACAAGGAGGCTGAAGAGGCCCTCTAGTTCACTAATGCCAATACAGGAAACTCCAAAATACCTCCAGGTGCTTTAAAAAGGCACGATGTATTTTATTCTTCTTCAATTGCCAGGCACTGTGCTAGCATAAGTATTACAACAGAGAATGAGATAAACATGCTCCCTACTGTCAGGAAACTTATATTCTGTCCAGGGAAACAGGCAGGTAAACAAGCAATCCAGAGTACTATGTGTGTGCAGTACAAAGACAGGCCTCTTTAGGTTGATACGTAAGCTGTGGCAATGTGCCATGTATAAGGACTAGCCAGAAGAGGAAGATGAGTAGGCTATTCCAACACCAGGAAGGAACATCGGTAATTATCAGGGGCAAAAGATCATGACACATTTGGGAAAAAGAAAAATTCAGCCATGTAGAAAGGTAGTGAGCAGGGTGAAAATGCTAAGAATTGTGGTTTGTATTCGCAAATCTATTTGGATATAGCTCAGCTGGGAGCTGTCCTGCTCTGATCGCATATACTCACAGCCCCACTGAACAGGAGCTGCCGTAGCCTCCTTCTACTGTGTTTAAGCAGTAAGGGCTGCCATTCAGACTAGGGAGGCATAAGCTAAGGAGTGTTACGATATTAGGGAAAGGATAAAAGTCAGTAAAGCTAACCCCAAGGCTCATCCATCTCCATCCAGGAGCTGAAGTGCATCCCTCCAGTCATAGGTACCCCTTTCAGTTTCATGATACGTTCCTGGAGATGGATAGGAAGAGGAAGAGATGAAATGTAGATGGAACATCCATCAGGAAAACAGCTCTGTGTGTTGTCAGGTATGAGGAAGGAAAGAGGGATAAAAATCAAATCCACCTTCTCCAGGGCTTGAGGCCAGTTCACAGGACTGAGGACATTTGGCTTGGATCTAACAAGGTCTGAGATGTAGTAGAGGTCTGCCTACTTTCGAGAGAAAACATTTCTTATGCTCATAATTCACTGGATATAGATTTAGCCTCTTATGTAATTTGGTCTGTGAGATCATCCTACAATGTGTCTTCTCTGCTCAAACCTAGAAGGGAACCACTGCCCCAGGGTGTGGCTCAGTAGTGATGGGACTCAAATAACTTCAGAAGGGAAGATAGACAGTCAAACAGCTTCCCCACTAACATAGGAGGAAGGTAACCACAGTAAGGGAGACAAGCATCAGAACAGAAAACAATTCATTTGGCAAGTCTCACTGATTTTTCCATTTAAGGACTCTCTCTTTTCTGGAGGGAAACTAGATTTCTTCACATGATTACACTTTGCTTGGTAAAACATCAAGTTTGTAGAGCCAGTAAATTAGGAGGTAGGAGTGAAGTAGACAAGTCCCCTTTTATTGTAAATCTAAAAATCGCGGTAAAGATCATTTAGCATTTGACCACAATGAGATTAGAACTCTTTTGCCTTTGGAACTAGTTCTGTGAAGTTGTCCACTTTCCAATGTGTCCCTAGTGAGGAAAGCAGGCAGGTTTTCAAGCGATGATACTGGTGAAGACTGTACACTATTGGGATCTGGTCTGATATATCCAAAGAAGAAGTGGCATGGGTCAAGGGGGCAACTGAAGAGATCATCTACAGAGGTCTGGGAAGGGTTAAGAAAACTGACAAGGGATTGTAGAGGCCCAGGACTAACCCCAGGGGAGCAGCATCACCTAACTCAGGCCTACCAGGTAAGGCAAGATGCAGTTGCCAGAACACAAGTGTGGGGCGGGGGGGGTTGTCACTTTTCAGGAGCTGTGGTCTTTGGTAGAAATCACAGCACTGCCAAGTGTGCCTGGCAGAAAGGGACTGGGGAATAAGTTCTTGATGGCTAGTCTCACCCTCTCATCTCTGCATCACATGGGCTGAACCCACCTAAGAAACTGGAGAGAAAAGAAAAGCAGTACTCCATAAATGTCAGCTTCTGGGGACAGAGAACAGAGATCTGGAGGAATAGATGGAGAACAGATGGAGAATAAGCAACACAAAGGGTAAGAAACAAAGACAGGGTACCCCCAGCCTAAAGCCTTGCCTCACCCCACCTCCTCATCTCAATCACAGGCTTGACTCCTGTGCACACTTCTTTCCCAGCCCCAGTAACTCAGCCTTTTCATCTTCCCTTTTCCTGCTTCTGCCAACACTTTCTCTATTCTCATTCATAGTCATCTATGAGAACCTTGAGATGGAGGAAAAACCCAGCTCAAGCGGAGGGATTCTGTGGGATAAAGTCACTACAAACAGCTTACACGAGGTGCCATCCTCCTGGCACCATGGCTACCTGGAGAGAGACATTCCAACGTTTCTTGAAGTTTACTGAATGTATCTTTGGTTTTACACATTAGTCTCAACTGTCAAAGAGCTAAAGCTTAGAGTTACTGTTCCTCAGACACTGCCTTCTCATTCAATCCTCATGACTTCTCTAGGACACACTACTTAATTTTGTTGTAGAATGAGGTCAGTTGTATTTAACTAATGGGATAAGTAATTTGCCTCAAGCTCCTACTGCCAAGATATGAAATCAGATCTGAAAAATTCTAAAGGCCAGATACTGGCTACTTTGCTATATTCAAACCAACTAGGCTCAAGATGTAGAAGACAAAGCTTCTTACATACTTATTCCCCTGACATTCTTCTATTGTATATAGGAACACATTCTGGCATGATCCTTTAGATCCTAAAAAAAATAAAACTATTTCCACGTTGTCTTTCTCAATATACATCTCCCCATTAGCCAATTACTCTGAACTCTGAGTAAGGCCAATTCTTTGGCCAAATGGTCATCTAGGCTTCATGTTATTCTACAATGTATGTTATATTTTTTCCCTCCTGGGGAGAACCCTCTCTGCTTCTAGAATCTTATCCTCACTCAGCCTCCAAGAAAGCAGTAAGCCCTTGCATGGATCTGCCTTTGGGCAGACACAAACTGAGCTCCCATCATCAGCTCTCACCTGTCAGAAATCATTTTTGTTCCACCCCCCGGAGAGTCTTCTTCACCAGCTTGCATCTGCCTTGTGATCTTGGTCTGCAGATTAAATATTTCAGCTCATCCAATAGCTAATGCTGGCCCCAAGATTAAGCTTTGACTTACTATAGAGTCTAGATAGTCCCAGGGGTCTATCTAGAGTCCCACACTGTATCTTTCAGTATCAATGCATCTCTAATCAAGGAGCCCTCACACCGAATCCTGCTTATATGATTCTGAGAAATACCTAATAGCCAACCTACAAGAGTTAAATGACTTAATAGTTACTTGTCCACCTTAGGTCACTTTCATTGATGCAAAAACATTACTTTGAGAGTCATATTGCAAAAAAGATATTCATACATTTCATTCAAATATGTATTCTGGCTTGTGCTTGAAAAATCTGTAGATATCTAGTAATAACTTGTGACATTATTCTGTAATGTCACATAGTAATAACTTGTGACATTATTCTGTAACTTTGAGGAATGTTTATAGAATCTTATCTAGTCAACAACCTATTCCTTATTATAGAACCTAAGAATATTCTTGTCTTTTATTTCCAGAAAAAGTCCTACTGCATTTTGAGGCACAGGTGAGAAGGTGCATTTATAACTAGCCACACTCACTTTTCATAATGTCTGCTCGACACCCAGCTCCTTCCAGCTCACTGTCATTCCAGGATTGGAGTCCCTGCACATCTGGCTCTCCATCCCCTTTGGCTCCATATACCTGGTGGCCATGGAAGGGAATGTCACCACTCTAGCTGTGGTAATGGTGGAGCACTACCTGCACCAGCCCATGTACTTCTTCCTGTGCCTAGAGGCTATCATTGACCTGGTTCTGTCCCACTTCCACTATTCCCAGACTGCTGGGAATCTTCTGATTTGGTGCTGTTGACATTGGCTTGGAGGCCTCCTTGGCTCAAATGTTCCTCATCCACTGCTTTGCCACGGTTGAGTAAGGCATCTTCCTTGCCCATGGCTTTTGACCACTACATAGCCATCTGCGACCCACTCCATCATACCACAGTGCTCACTCATACTATGGTGGATGTTTGGGGCTAGCTGGCCTCTTCTGGGGTGTATTCCACATTGGGCCCCTGCCTCTGATGATCCACCTGCAGCTGCCCCTTTACAAAGCCTGTGTCATCTCCCACTCCTACTGTGAGCACACGGCTGTGGTCCCCCTTGCCATAGCAGAGGCCAGATGGAAGCACTTAACAAGCAGAGGGTTGAAATTACTCTAAAAACTGGTGAAAATCAAAGGGGCTTGGCCCACAGGGAGTGTTAAAGATAGTTAATAGGATATTGTGTCCCAAGGGCCAAAATAGATGGGTATCCAGCAAGGCTCTGCTTACCATTCATAGAACAAGGCAAGAATGGAGGATGAGGAGGCTGAGGATGGTCACTCCAATAAAGTCAGTCTCTTGCTCAATTCCCAGACCTGTGCCAGTGTTAAGATCTAGGGCTGTAACTAAAGAGGTACCTGCGATACCTAAGTGGAAGAACTGTGAAAAAGCATGCCTATTATATACCATGATGATTTCCTGAGACCTTCCTAAAGATAACTTGTGGCCATTTACTCAGGCAATTTATACTAAAAAGAGGGGAATACCAAGGCATTGAAGGTTTTAAAGTTTGAGTTGACCCTGACACCCAGAAATCAAAAGCATAATCGTGGTCCCTCTATTAGAGTTGGGGTTCTACTCTGGGTAGCAGAGTCTAGTTAGTAATTGAAGTTTTGGAGAAAGTCTGTTTTCAGTCACTTGATGAATAGTTAGAATGACTGTACTTGGTAGGTTGAGTAACTTCCATGTGGTGTTGCTGGCCTGTGAGGTAAGAGCCAAAGAGTTGGGAAGGCCAAATAACCTCTAACACTTCTCTCCACCAAGAGTCAAAATGCTGCAGAGGTACATGGAGAATTTGACAAATGTATTGTTTTCCATCTTAGTGATAAAATCCCAAAAACAATTTCCATTAACAGGGGGTGGACAACAGTTCTCATATACGGTTTGCCTCAAGGGCATGTTAACTCTTCCTGTGTCATAACATAATTTAAAGATGACTGGGCATCCTATGGACCTCCACCATCATCCATCGATGGCATGTTGAACTGGCAAAATGAGCTAAAGGTGTTTAGTACAATAGAGGCCTTAGTAAGACACACATGCTCCAAAGGGTAGGAGACAAATCTTAACACTCAAAACCTAGAACTTCAGTGAATTTTAGGGGGCCAATGGTTAAAAATCATTATCAGTAAAAGATCTTCATCTTACATATTTTACCAGATAGAAAGCATAATGCCTGCCACCTTGGATTCTGAAGAGAATGTATCCCTCACTTAGGAATCTTGCTTTAGTCCATATACCCAAAGACACGGAAGTATAGCTTTGAGTGGGCCCAAAGCAAGAAGGCTGTTTTTGGTCCAGACTACGGTACAAGTATCACTGCCACTTAACATTATGAACGAGCAACAGTAGCAGCAAAGGAGACTACGTGTGGACCCAGCCATGTAGGTGCCCCATGATCAAGGCTGACTGCTGCCTCTGAATGCCTGTCAGCAATAGACATCAATGCTGAAACCCAGATATATTAGGGTTATTCCTCAAGGAGGCCACTTGCTGGCAAGTCAACTCCTCTGGCCTCTTGAATCCTAGGAAGTACAGTGGTTTGCACTACCAATGACACATACTATTCTGGGCATGTATTTGCCTTTCTTTCCACAGAGCCTTGACCAGCACTTCTCTTTGAGGGCTTCCTGAATGCCTGATTATAGGCAGGACATCCCATCTGACATAGTACTGAAAGATCAGACACTCTTCAGAGAAGGATATGCAGGACAGGGCTCATAACCATGGGTCCAGTGGTAGCATTACCAGTTTCACCAACCAGAAGGAGTTGGACCCACAGAATGCCAGAGCAGTCTTCTAAAAACAGCTAAAACACAGTTCAAAAGGCAGCACTTCACAGAATTGGAGTCCTATCCTTTAGGATGCAATCTATCAACTGAAGTAACAGCTGTATCTGAGCAAAATTTCAGAAACTGAGGCTGTAGAGCTCATCCTTCCTTCCTTTCCATTTTGCCCTTAGCAAGACAGGCCCACAGTAACTATGGTGGAGCTGCTCCTAAAATCTGAAGGAGATCTGTACAAGGCAAGCAGGGGTGTGGTGACCATAAAAAATTATGCTTTTCAGATTGGACTGCAAGGAGCATATTGGACTGATAGTCTCAATCATTGTGCTCTCAAGTTCATGGCATTGCTAAGCCCTAGTGGCTTCCAACCAATAGATGAACACAGCGCTAATAAGGCAAATCTACTGGAGTGTGATACTGGATTTCTCATGAGTTCCCTTGCCTCAAGACTTACACACAGCCTTGCCAAAGTGTTCTTAGAAATACACGAAAGCCTAAGACCTTCCTCTTCTTTCCTCCCTCCCTCTCGAATCAGATCTGCCTGTGATTTCATGGCTCTTCCAGCCTCAGGATCCCTCTTTGTCTTACTTCATGAGCATTTCCTTCATGAGCATTTCCCTCTGTATACCTCTGACACATCTAATTTAATGTTGGCACCTGCTCCTCAGAGGGCCCATTCTAATGCAACTATGGTAACTCCCACTGAAAAATCTTCAACTCGTGTGCACAAGTCAGTCCTGTGGGGATAGCTAATACCTGTTATGATTATAAACCTGATGGAGAAAATGTTCACATATTGAGGTATGGGGAAGTCTTTTTGGCTTATACATGGTTCAACTTGACTTATTGTGAACTAAGACAGACTCATTCATGGCCTATGAAACACACAGCACATGCTCTTTAACCATTAAGCTAAAGAATGTCCATTTTAAAGATAAGGATAAATAACTCCTTGCCTATGGCATCCATGTTAACACTCCATCAACAATAAGGTTCCCTTCCCAGAAACCAGGGTCCTGCTGTCTCACTGTACACATACTCAGTTTGTCTCTTTTGAAACTTTAAAGGAACATCCCCCTATCATGTTTATGCCTTATCAGAACAAGGAATATAAGACTATGCAGAAATATGCATCAACTGAGCAGTTTCTCGAAGCTGAGAGGCTGTCTCCTGGGCTACAGTCCTATTTGGCTCAAGAAAGTCTTTCCTATTATAGGCTGTTTATTGATTATTTCTGTCATCCAGCCCCTGATCTCTTTTCAAAGACTGCTCTCAGAACTTTGAGAATGAAAGCTGTGTAACTGTCACAACTCTCAATACATAGCTTAGCGATGCTCTCTTTTCCTTACCCTGGAACAGAATACATGAGCAAAGTTCTAAGTGCAGATAAATCTGAAGGACCTCGTGTCAGTAATGTCCTCAAGCAATTGAGTTATAGGTGTAGCCTGAAGGCAGAGCAGCTAGCTTGAAGTTAACAGGCATTCCCACAATTCATGATGCCTCATGGGAAGGGAGACACAGCTATAAGAATAGCCTGATACTGCTCTAGACTAGCAGATTGAGGAACCTGGGCTGCAACAGTGTTAGTTTTCCTCTGTAGCAGCTTGTTTTTAAGGGTTTCAATACCATTGAATTACCACTTTTTTCAATTTTTTACCATTGAATTACTTTTTTCACTTTTTTACCATTGAATTACCACTTTTTTCAAGCGTTTCAATACCATTGATTACCACTTTTTTTTTTTTAAGTTTTCATTCCAAATTGCTCCTCTCTCCCCCTCTCCCACTGTTGTACTCAGAACAGATGGGAAAATAGTATAAGGGATATATTACCAACTGTTTGCCCTTGTGAGACAAAAATTTGAACAGCTCTGGGATTTTGGGGGAAGCTGACTAAAATACTCCTGGAGGTACCTCAGCATCTCAGCCACTGGGCTGAAATTTTAGTTGTGTTGACTACCAATCTGAGTTGTTTGAACTTTCTTCCTATGTGGAGGTCCCTTTCTCCATCTGTTCCCTGAGGTTGCCCTATGCTTATCTCTACTCAGCTCACTCTTGGAAAGTGTCTCTTACTTATTTAATAGATAATACCTAATGGGACTCTCTCAGCTCCAAACTAAGCTTTGATATTAGAACATTCATAGCTCATAGATAATGGTCTTTGCCCATTTTGGTTCACATAGAGCTACAGGTAATAGTGTCCCCAGCCTTCTTATACTGAGGGCTGACACGTTACACAAGGACATTTCTACCCCCAAATCTGATTCTTCCCTATTAGATGTAGGGTTTTTATTTTATTTTGTGGGGAGAGGGAAGATTTACTATCTGTATTTGGTGCCTTGGGCTCTTCATCCAAGGACCTCATACAACCTTTCACGGATGCTGGGGATTTTGCAGCACATGCTCATCGTCCTGTAGTAGCCAATGCGTCCAGGGGCAGTGACCTCACAAGACAGAACAAAGATGCCTGAGAAACTACTCTAAGAAAAAAGACCCCACTGAATTAGAGTCCATTAGAAGGAGAATTACTGGGAAGACCTTCAAGATGGCAGAGGAGTAAGATGTGGAGATCACCTTCCTCCCCACAAATACATCAGAAATACATCTACATGTGGAACAACTCCTACAGAACACCTGCTGAACACTGGCAGAAAACCTCAGACTTCCCAAAAGGCAAGAAAATCCCCACATACCTGGATAGGGCAAAAGCAAAAAAAAAGGACAAAAGAATAGGGACAGGACCTGCACCTCTGGGAGGGAGCTGTGAAGGAGGAAAAATTTCCCACACTAGGAAGCCTCTTCACTGGCCAGGATGGGAGGTGGAGGGGGGAAGCTTTGGAGCCACAGAGGAGAGCACAGCAACAGGGGTGCAGAGGAAAAAGCAGAGAGATTCTCACATAAAGGACACCAGCCTGAGACATTTGTCTGCTCAACCACCTGGGCAGGTGAGGGCTGGGAGTTGAGGCTCAGACTTTGGAGATTAGACCCCAGGGAGAAGACTGGGGTTGGCTGTGTGAAGATAGCTGGAAGGGGGCTAGTGCACCACAGCTAGCTGGGAGGGAGTCCGGGAAATAGTCTGGACCTGCCAAAGAGGCAAGAGACCATTGTTTCAGGGTGTATGAGAAGAGGGATTCCTTCCCTGTGTGCCCACAGAAGGCAGAGCACACCACCACCTAAGTGAGCTCCAGAGACGGGCACAAACCACGGCTATCAGCTCGGACCCCAGAGTTGGGCATGAACTGCTAACACTGCTGCCACTGCCACCAAGAAGCCTGTCTGCAAGCACAGGTCACTATGCACACCCCCCTGGGAGCCTGTGCAGCACGCCACTGCCAGGGTCGCGTAATCCAGAGACAACTTCCCCAGGAGAACACATGGCATGCTGTTGCAATGTCACACTGGCCTCTGCTGCTACAGGATCACCCCTCATTCCAATTATGACTACCGTACCCCTCCCTCTCCCAGGCTTGAGTGAGCAAGAGAGCACACTAATCAGCTGCTGCTTTACCCCTTTCTGTATGGGTGGGGAACAGACGCCTCAAGGTGGCCTACACACAGAGGCGGGGGCCAAAATCAAAGCTGAACCCCAGGAGCTGTGAGAACAAAGAAGAGAAAGGGAAATCTCCCCAGTAGCCTCAGGAGGAATTGATTAAATCCCCACGATCAACTTGATAAACGCTGCATCTGTGGAACACCTGAATAGACAACAAATGTTCCCAAAATTGAGGTGGTGGACTTCGGGAGCAACTGTAGACTTGGGGTTTGCTTTCTGTGTCTAATTTGTTTCTGATTTTATATTTATCTTAGTTTAGTTTCAGTGCTTATTATCATTGTTGGATTTGTTTATTCGTTTGGTGCTCTCTAAATTTTTATATACATTTTTTATTTTTATACATTTTTAAACATTAAAAAAAATTGTTTTCCTTCTTCTCTGAGTGTGTATGTGTATGCTTATTTGTGTGATTGTCTTTTTAGGTTTGCTTTTACCATTTGTCCAAGGATTTTGTCTGGTTTTTTTTCTTCTTCTTCTTTCTTTCTTCCTTTTCTTCTGAGCTGTGTGGCTGGCAAGGTCTTGGTGCTCTGGCTGGGTGTCAGACCTGACCGAGCCCCTGAGGTGGGAGGGCTGAGTCCAGGACACTGGACCACCAGAAACCTCCCAGTCCCACGTAAAGACCAAGCCCCACTCAACAGCTAGCAAGCTCCAGTGCTGGAAGCCCCATGCCAAACTAGCAAGACAGGAACAAACTCCACCCATTAGCACAGAGGCTGCCTAAAGTCATACTAAGTTCAGACACTCCAAAACACACAACCGGATGCAGCCCAGCCCACTAGAAAGACAAGATCGAGCCCCATCCACCAAGAACACAGGCACCAGTCCTCTCCACAAGACACTGAACCAACCTCACACACTGGGGATAGACATGAAAAATAATGGGAACTATGAACCTGCAGACTATGCTACAAAGCTACAGTAATCACGACAGTATGGTACTGGCACAAAAACAGAAATATAGATCAATGGAACAGGATAGAAATCCCAGAGATAAACCCATGCACCTATGGTCAATTAATCTATCACAAAGGAGGCAAGGATATACAATTGCAGAAAGGACAGTCTCTTCAATAAGTAGTGCTGGGAGAACTGGACAGGTACATGTAAAAGAATGAAATTAGAACACTCCCAAACACCATACACAAAAATAAACTCAAAATGGATTAAAGACCTAAATGTAAGGCCAGACACTATCAAACTCTTAGAGGAAAACATAGGCAGAACACTCTATGAGATAAATCACAGCAAGATCTTTTTGACCCACTCTTAGAGAAATGGAAATAAAAACAAAAATAAACAAATGGGACCTAATGAAACTTCAAAGCTTTTGCACAGCAAAGGAAACCAGAAACAAGACCAAAAGACAACCCTCAGAATGGGAGAAAATATTTGCACACAAAGCAACTGACAATGGATTAATCTCCAAAATATACAAGCAGCTCATGCAGCTCAATACCAAATAAACAAACAACCCAATCCATAATGGGCAGAAGACCTAAATAGACATTTCTCCAAAGAAGATAGACAGACTGCCAACAAACACATGAAAGGATGCTCAACATCACTAATCATTAGAGAAATGCAAATCAAAACACAGCGAGATATCACCTCACACTCACACCGGTCAGAATGGCCACCATCAAACAATCTAGAAACAATAAATGCTGGAGAGGGTGTGGAGAAAAGGGAACCCTCTTGTACTGTTGGTGGGAATGTATATTGATACAGCCATAATGGAGAACAGTATGGAGGTTCCTTAAAAAACTAAAAATAAAACTACTATATGACCCAGCAATCCCACTAGTGGGCATATACCCTGAGAAAACCATAATTCAAAAAGAGTCATGTACCAAAATGTTCACTGCAGCCCTATTTACAATAGCAGGAGATGGGAGCTACCTAAGTGTCCATCATCAGATGGATAAATGGATAAAGAAGACGTGGCACATATATACAATGGAATATTACTAAGCCATAAAAAGAAACGAAATTGAGTTATTTGTAGTGAGGTGGATGGACCTAGAGTCTGTCATACAGAGTGAAGTAGGTCAGAAAGAAAAAAAACAAATACCGTATGCTAACACATACATATATGGAATCTAAGAAAAAGAAAAGTCATGAAGAACCTAGGGGTAAGACGGGAATAAAGACACAGACCTACTAGAGAACGGACTTGAGGATATGGGGAGGGGGAAGTGTAAGCTGTGAGAAAGTGAGAGAGTGGCATGGACATATATACACTACCAAACGTAAAATAGATAGCTAGTGGGAAGAAGCTGCATGGCACAGGGAGATCAGCTCGGTGGTTTGTGACCACCTAGAGGTGTGGGATAGGGAGGGTGGGAGGGAGGGAGATGCAAGAGGAAAGAGATATGGGAACATATGTATAACTGATTCACTTTGTTATAAAGCAGAAACACACCACTGTAAAGCAATTATAGTCCAATGAAGATGTTAAAATGATGTAGCACATATATACAATGGAATATTACTGAGCCATAAAAGAAATGAAATTGAGTTATTTGTAGTGAGGTGGATGGACCTAGAGTCTCTCATACAGAGTGAAGTCAGAAAGAGTGAAACAAATACCGTATGCTAACACATATGTATGGAATCTAAAAAAAAAATGGTTCTGATGAACCTCGGGGAGGACAGGAATAAAGACACAGACGTATAGACTTGAGGACACAGGGAGGGTGAAGGGTAAGCTGTGTAGAGAGAGAGTAGCCCTGACTTATACACACTACCAAATAAAATAGATATCTAGTGGGAAGTAGCAGCATAGCACAGCGAGATCAACTCCGTGCTTTGTGACCACCTAGAGGGTGGGACAGCGAGTGTGGAAGGGAGATGCAAGAGGGAGGGGATATGGGGATATATGTATACATATCACTGATTCACTTTGTTATGTAGCAGAAACTAACACAACATTGTAAAGCAACTATACTCCAATAAAGGTGTTAAAGGAGAGTTATTAGAACAGATGGATGACTACTAGCAGTGGTCATGTGTTTGTATTATGTGCATAAGACAAACAGGCTTTAACTTGGCACAAAGTTGCCTTTGCTTTGTAGAAGTATATGGATAAGGAAATAGAACAGTCCTTCATCCTAAGTCCCATTGGGAGGTCCTATAACTATGCAGCCTCCTGGACTCTCATCCCTGCAGGGATGTGAATGAAGATGAGAAAGGATCAAATGATGAGGCTAACATGAGTTATATTCCACCTTACACAGAGATCCCTGCATTGATATTCCACTGGAGTTTTGCCTTTTCAAGTATATACGTCCAGGACCTATGCCATAGACCCACAGGTCTATCTTTTTCTCACAGACCAGGAGATCAGTCAACAGGACAATCATCTCTTTGTGCACAGCATTCCACCTTTATCTTAACTCAGTAAGAACTTACTGACATCTTAGAGGAAAACATAGGCAGAACACTCTATGACATAAATCACAGCAAGATCCTTTCTGACCCACCTCTTAGAGTAATGGAAATAAAAACAAATAAACAAATGGGACCTAATGAAACTTCAAAGCTTTTGCACAGCAAAGGAAACCAGAAACAAGACCAAAAGACAACGCTCAGAATGGGAGAAAATATTTGCAAAGAAGCAACCGACAAAGGATTAATCTCCAAAATTTACAAGCAGCTCATGCAGCTTCATAACAAAAAAACAAACAACCCAATCCAAAAATGGCAGAAGACTAAATAGACATTTCTCCAAAGAAGATATACAGATTGTCAACAAACACATGAAAGAATGCTCAACATCATTAATCATTAGAGAAATGCAAATCAAAACTACAATGAGATATCATCTCACACCGGTCAGAATGGCCATCGTCAAAAAATCTACAAACAATAAATGCTGGAGAGGTGTGGAGAAAAGGGAACCCTCTTGCACTGTTGGTGGGAATGTAAATTGATTAGGCCACTATGGAGAACAGTATGGAGGTTCCTTAAAAAACTAAAAATAGAACTACCATATGACCCAGCAATCCCACTACTGGGCATATACCCTGAGAAACCAAATTCAAAAAGAGTCATGTACCCAAATGTTCATTGCAGCTCTATTTACAATAGCCCGAGATGGAAACAACCTAAGTGCCCATCATCAGATGAATGGATAAAGAAGATGTGGCACATATATACAATGGAATATTACTCAGCCATAAAAAGAAACGAAATTGAGCTATTTGTAATGAGTGGATAGACCTAGAGTCTGTCATACAGAGTGAAGTAAGTCAGAAAGAGAAAAAACAAATACCGTATGCTAACATATATATGGAATTTAAGAAAAAAAATGTCATGAAGAACCTAGGGGTAAGGCAGGAATAAAGACACAGACCTCCTAGAGAATGGACTTGAGGTTATGGGGAGGGGGAAGGGTGAGCTGTGACAGGGCAAGAGAGTCCCATGACTTACACACTAATAAACGTAGTAAGGTAGATAGCTAGTGGAAGCAGCCGCATGGCGCGGGGATATTGGCTCGGTGCTTTGTGACAGCCTGGAGGGGTGGGATAGGGAGGGTGGGAGGGAGGGAGACGCGGAGGGAAGGCATATGGGAACATATGTTTATGTATGACTGATTCACTTTGTTATAAGGCAGAAACTGGCACACCACTGTAAAGCAATTATACCCCAATAAAGATGTTAAAAAAAAAAAAGAACTTACCGACAGGAGGGCCTGTTCAATTAGTGTACTGGAAAAATCACTATCCACATGGAAATTCTTTAGATCCAACCTTACTCCATAAACAAAAATGAATTCCAGATGTATTAAGAATTTAAATGTGAAAGTAACTTTAATTCTTGGTATAGAAATATGGGTGAATAGTTAGTTCTTAGGGGAAATGAGAATTTAGACATATGTCTCCTCCAAGAAATGTAGAAAATTGGACTAAATTTTCAAAAGCGCCTTAAATTATAAGACATTATAAATGGAAGATTCACATACACAAAGGACTTATAAAGATCTAAATAACTATCAAATGTCCTAATATTAAGAGAAATGGACAAGAAAATGGTTTCAAAAAAACCTTTAAACACACAAGAAATTATAAATAGCAATCAGTAATATATATCGAGATATTATCATTGAAGGCCATTTAATTTTGAAAAATAAGATCTGATTAGTGTTGGAGAGGTGTTGGGGTTAATTTTTTTTATGGTGTAAATCAAGGCAATGACTTTGAATGACGGTTTTCGCACTGTCTCCTACAACTGAGCATTTGTATACCCTTATAGTTTGAGTTTCACTGTAAGTATACCAAGAAGCTTACATGTACAACAATGGACATGTAAAAGTGTTCACAGATGCACTTAATAGCAAAGTCCTAAAACTCCAAAGACTAAGAGCATGCATAAACTATGTATTTACACAATGAAATGTCAGACAAGTCAGAATGAACAACAGCAACATAGAGATGAAGTCTTCAAATCAGATATATGAAGAGATTACACAGAACACTGTTTAAGTAAAGAATGACTAACTTCTAATATGTACATTAGATAAACATAAACAGGATTTTGTGCTCTGCATTTAAGGCAGAGCTCAATTAATTTGAGCTGCTGCAAAAACAGATCAAGTCTTGTAAGGAGTATTAACTTGGGTGTACCACATCTCTTTCTTAGGCATCTTATCTCTACTGCTCTCCCTGGCTTTCTAAGCCATCTAAAATTGAATTGTACTAGTCTATCTCCAAGTTTCTGTGGCAGGAGGGTAGGAGCCTTATTTCAGCCAATGCTTGGCTCCAAGTTGCCAATCTACCTCACATATGAAAATGTGAGAAATTTTTCCTCTGGATAAAGGCTACTAAACACAGGTGACTATCCAAATTACCAGGTGAATTAAGATAACTGTGCAACTAATGGTGCTCTTCAGTCCTTATTTATCATCTATCTTGATAACAGGCATGTAATGGGATATCTACTTTGCTATATAAATGGACAAAATTTCTGTCTTTCAATCTCTTTAGCTAGTGC